>NC_068380.1:7083036-7090536 GCF_023724105.1 Carassius gibelio | reverse complement strand
AACCATCTAAACTCAAATTGTAAAGTGCACGGCGCAGGTGCACTCAGGCCGTGTCCAAATCCACTTTTGCTATTTTGACGACGGAAAAATGGTTGGTGCACCAAGGCACATGGTCTAAACGGGTTGTCCCTATTCTCTTAATGAGTAATGGGTGTTTTTTTGGGCGTACCATGCAATAAACCAATCAGAGTCTCATCTTCCATTCCCTTCAAGAGCCAGTTGCGCTCGTGCCATGACGGATTTGATATTTACAAGGTGGAATTTGGCAAGCGCAAAGACAGAACGCTTCTCCGAGATGAAATGGAGCTGCTCGTGTGCGAGCAAATAGCCTAATTCTGATACATGCAATGACTATCCATTATGACATGTAGGCTTTTATATATATATATATATATATATATATATATATATATATATATATATATATATATATATTTAATTAGCCTACAAAAAAATCTTATGCATTGCAATCCTTTAATTTTTAATGTTTGGCATGTTTGTGTGCTGCTGTGCGTCCCTGTGTTTAATAAGCAGCATGTATGCGCATTGAGGACCCGCCTATACTAACACACTCTTTAAATAACAAAGAAAAAACATTGCGCCAACTTTAGACCAGGTTTGAGTTGGTCTATGGTGCAGTCCATTTTCAGCTCCTTAACATAGGATTGCGCCTGAACACACCTCTTTTTTAGACCAGCATGCCCATGGGCGCAAATGCATTTGCTAATTAAACGACATGGCACTGGATGGGAAAATGCGAACAGTGCCAGACTGAAACTAGCAAGCACACCTGCACTGCGCCTTGACTCGCATTGTGCTGGGTGTTTTATAGGGCCCTTGGTCTGCTACGATTGGCTAACCTCTTTGCATATGAAATGGGCTGTGAATGATCATCAAACACTGCACAGTCCTGTGTTATGAGTGTGTGTCCTCTCTTTCTCTCAGAGTAGTGTGTGATTGTGACCTATGGTCTGTTATCTCCTCATATCACTGGAGAATCCACATGTTGCTACAGTCTGCTGTGCTTGACCTTTGACCTCACGCTTTTATTCTGATGCCCCGACTGACTGCTGAAGGAGAGAATAGCCCTGTGTAAATCTTTCATCTTTTAAAAGGTGGAGATAAGAATTATGTTCAGGACAAAATACAGCACTGCCTTTGAAAAAAAAAAACTGCAGCAGTTTTCTTGTGTGGAAGGCAAGACTTTGGCGGTTGTTTCCTTCTGTATGCGCAGGACGTACAAAACAGCTCTCTTTCTCAGAAACGAAAAAAAAAAATTGCGCTCAGAGGATACTTTTCATAGCACAGAATCTTTAATGTATTACTCGGTTAAATTTCATTTAATGAATTTTAGGAAAAACATTGAAACAATTTTGAAACATTTCTATAAAGTAATTAGATTTTATTTTTTAAATAAAAAGTCTTTTATTTAATTTTTATTTATAATTTTTATGTGTAGTCATTTGTGCTTTTTCCCTCATCAGCTGTAACATTTGTGTAGGTGTGAGTGTGTACAGTATGTAGAAAGCACATGATTCATTCAAGGTCTGTCTGATCTCTGCTAAACTACACCAGCCATTAGCAGCATCTGAACACACTTTTACAGTCTCTATTTCAATCGATCCTCCACTTTTCTTTGAGTCTCTCTAGCACACAGCTCTTGCGAAATGATCAGAATGGTGTTTGTGAGACTGAAAGAGCATCCTGTCTTTATAAACAAACAGTGAGTTAAGTGTTTATCATCCTCTCTGCTTGTTTTCCTTTGTGTTCTCACCGTTGGCCTCCTCTTAACACCTAGGAATAGAAGATCATTTCCCCTCGTGAGTCGTAGAGAAAAGCATTTCTCTTTCTCTCATTATAATAAAAGCACAGACAGATCCTTGTTAAGCCTGGGTGAACCGAAAGGGTTAAACTTCTTATTTCATAAATATGAAAAAAAAGAAGACAATCCCACGGTCAGAGATGGATTCAGGGATCTCCAGCCCTGCATTTACATTAAAACGGGAGCTTGTTATACGGTGAAATTTCAAAGAAGGCACCGCAGAACACATTTAATGAAATTCAGATGTGGCTCTATGAATCTCATTAACAGTCTTTGTGCTTTTCTGCTGTCCGATTTCCCCCTCGTCTGCCAAGTCGTAAGAGAGATTTCATCAGCGGCTTTCAAAAAGACAATGTCCATTCAAATCTGAATCCTCTGACGGAGGCCGAAATCTGTTGGAGTTTGAGTTCAAAAGGTACACGACTGACTCTTCCTCTGTTTCTGTCTCTCTTTCCACAGGCTTCGGCTTCGTGACGTTTGAGAATGAAGACATTGTAGAGAAAGTCTGTGAAATTCATTTTCACGAAATCAATAATAAAATGGTAAGTGCTTTGCCCGTTTTTTCAATTTCTGAAGGTGATTGAGGGATTCATATTTTATTTCCCATTTAGCAGAATCCTAACAGCATGCAGTTGTAAGCGCTGTGAGTGTGTGTAAACAGTGTAAAGTGTTGGGCAGTGGCCAGAAAGCGTGAAATTGTGTGTGAAAACATTTTGATCAGTCAAAGAGTCAGAAACTTTCCCCTCTGCCTTTTTCATTTATAAATGTCTGCATCATGACTTACGGGACTAAAAAGAGAGAGAGAGGATGAAAGGTAACTGGCACATGTTGAGTTCATTAAATCAGGATTATCACCCCACAGGCCTCCCAGTATTGGCAGATGGGCTGCCAGTGTTAGCTTTCAGCTTGCAAATAAATGTTTTTCCTTGAAATTAGAAAGTCTTAGCCTTATGTGGGCCAACCACAGACTGAAGTAGCTCATTCTCTCAACTCTGCAGCCCAACTGGATGATATACTGCACTGAACTTTTTCAATGCACAGAAACCTTTTTTGCGATATTCTAAACAGTTTTCGTACGCATTAATAATGTTAATTAATTGTTTAGTTTTTTGTGGTTGAGGGAACACGTGGGGGACAAATCCCGT
Source organism: Carassius gibelio (assembly GCF_023724105.1). Classification (NCBI taxonomy): domain Eukaryota; kingdom Metazoa; phylum Chordata; class Actinopteri; order Cypriniformes; family Cyprinidae; genus Carassius; species Carassius gibelio. The sequence continues at coordinate 7,087,569 of NC_068380.1, read as the reverse complement.
TCAACACTGTATCACTGAAAGAAATCTCGGCTCACACTCGCAACTTTTGCGCTGTCGACAAACGAACGCACAGCGTTTTTAATACAACGTTTTTACGCGTCTCGTCACGCCAGCGCTGTCAAACATGTGTAGCGATACAATTTTGTTTCTACAAACAAAAATGAACAGCTAACTAGCCACAGAGCTAACTTCTGAAAAAGTACTTGGGGACTGGAAATAAAATGCATCCCCCGGACAGCAGTTATTAGACACGCGACCGATCATTTTTAGCAATTGGCAAAAAGACATTGTATAGGTCAATGTTTTTTTTTATGCCAAAAATCAATAGGATATTAAGTAAAGATCATGTTCCATGAAGATATTTTGTCAATTTTATACCGTAAATATATCAAAACTAAATGATTTATTAGTAATATGCCTTGCTAAGAATTCGATTTTTTTGCACCCTCAGATTCCAGATTTTCAAATAGTTGTGTCTCGGCCAAATATCGTCCGATCCTATTAAACTATACATCTATGGAAAGCTTATTTATTCAGCTTTCAGATTATGTATAAATCTAAATTGTGAAAAATTGACACTTAAGTTTTGTGTTCCAGGGTCACATTTATTATTTTATTTAGCAAGGACATTTATAATATTCTAAAAGGTTTCTATTTTAAATAAATGCTTTTTTTTTACTTTCTATTCATCAAACTATCCTACAAAAGGAGAGGATCAAACCCCTCAAGATCTTTTTCTGTCACAGACAAGTTGTTCCTGAGCCCAGAGACAAATCCATGAGCGCAGAACCATGCAATCGATTTTTCTGTGATAGTCAATCATGTGGTTCTGTTGTTCAAACGGCTGTAGGACCACTCATTTCTGTTCTGATTATCTCTCCTGCCATCCATTCACTGTCACTTTATAAGAACAGTGCAGACCGTTAATATAGGGTAAATAACTGTAATGGTAGAATAGGCTGTTTATTTATGGGAATTGATGAGAACTGTTTGCTTTGCTCAGCAGTGGAGCCACATGAGATTGAGGCTGTTTTCACACTTGGTTTGATTTTTTGGTCTGAACCGGAGTACACTGCCGTAGGTGAGCGTTATGATCAAAATCTTATATCACTGTTTGTGTCAATCCAGACTAGGTAAAAAAAAAATACAAATAAAATTTTATATTTTATTTTGCATCCTCGTTTCCCATTTTTATAGTTAGAATACCTTTAACTTAATCTTTTATAACACTTATTTAATAACACCGTTAAAATGTATTCTTTTTAAATGAATACCTACATTTTATATTATTATTGAAATTATTTTATATGAAAACTCCACCACCACAGTACTTCAAGCTTCCTGTTCAGATTTTACTTTCCAATAACTAGATGTTATTTACAGTCAGTAAGAGAGCAAAAGATGTGGACTTCTCCCTGATCCAGAGAAACCTTGTGTCTATCACCGCACACACACCATGTGATGGTGAACCTTTCTGCCTGGGTGTCCATCTACAGCACACAGACAGAGAGAGGATTCTCCATCAATTCACCGGCTTTTTAAGTCTGATTAGTCCTGCTGTCTCTTTTCAGGACATGAAGAGTTTCTTCTCTCTTTCCTGCAGTCCTTAACTTTCTGACATGGAGTAATTTTGCCTACCGTTTTGAATGCACAAGCTCTTTAAAACAGGATAGATTCTGATTGGTAAATGTTTTTATGGTTCAGATGGAAGAAATTTATTCTGAAAGTGATTCCAATGATATGGTTCCTCTTTGGTGTGTCATTAATGTTATAGTTGTGGTTTGGATATCCCTATTCTTGAATATTAAAACTTAATTATCATTATAGTTATCATCCCTTATGTGAACTGGCCATCAGGGACGGGTAAATCTGAAATTTGGTTTTGCAATAACAGACCACCATCAGACAGAAAACTGAACAACTCCACTGTGCTACTTCTGTTTCAGTAGATCAAAGGAACCAGTAGTGCCTATAAATTGACTCATACTGTGTTTGACAGAAGTGCTTGTAGATTTTATTACGCAACATGTGTAATTGTTGATCCTTTTTTATATATAAAGTGGAAAATAAGGCAAAAATTTGATCTGACTTATCTATTTTGTTCAGCAGCTGCTGGCCAATTACAGCACAGAGAGAAGCAGATTTAACTTTTCTTTTTCCTCACTCTGTTTGGATTTTGAAATGTACTTAACAAATATGTGAATCTGAGGCATTATGTGTCTGATTCTTGATTCTTGACAGGAAGATTTATTTAATTTTTTATAGTAGTAATATTCAAACCGAAAATGTTTTGAGCTACAAGAAGTAAATATACAACTTCGGTGCTTTGCCCGTAATTACAGCCACCATCTAAATGTTTACAATTCAGCACCAAATTGGAGTAGAAACATAATTATAATACTATAAAATTTCATCCCAATTTTTTTTATTAGTACCCTCACTGAATATATGCCAAACCATGTTGAAAATGAATTGATATCCTAAAAAGTTTGGATGATTATTTTGAATAGTCATACACATGTGTGCAGAGATGGTTGTATTAATGAAATGGCTTACTGATATCGTACTGCCTGTTTAATATACAGTATGTAGCGCAGGTAGCCAGCTAATACTTTAAGTCTTAGTTTAAGTTTGGGCTTATGAAGGAGGTCCTTGAGTTAAAATGAGTTTGAGAAACCCTTTTCAGACAACCTGTCTGTGATGTTTATCTCCTAGATGATGTATGTCTAGATGAGTGTTTGCGGTCCAGAATTAGACCTGTTGTTATGCACATGCTGTAGGGCTGTGCGATATGGTGAAAATATCTAATTGCGATTTATTTATTTTTTTTGACAGATATTGCGATTGCGATTTTGATTTGCGATTTTAAATTTTCAAAGTCAAGCTTCAGCTCAATAATGTCAGTGTATCAGCAAAGTATCATTAACATGCTGAAAAAAAAGAACACAGAAATTCTTAGTTTCCATTAAACCATTACAAAATTCCTTTTTGTTTTTAGCATCATTCCAATAGGAATTACGGTTGTTCTATTGATTGCCATCTGCCAGATTACATCCCACCAACAGAATCTGTCAAATAGACACCATTATAGTTTACATTAAAACCAATACAATTCCCATTATAACTCTGAAATCCATGGTTTGGGAGGACTTCTATATATCTTAATATATATATTTTTTTTTTCAGCAGACAAGATTATAATGTTATAACTTATTTTACAGAATTAACTTAGTCACTGTATTTCACTGGAAATATTTATTTTATTTTTACAAGTAAAGAACTGTATTTCTTTAGTCAATTATTTAAGTATTACATACTGTATGTTACACTGTATTTGAGTTTTTAAAAACAAGTGGAAAATGTGCTGAATGTTTCATTTCATTCAAGTTAAATTAGCAAGCTGTTAGACTGAATTTACATTCGTTTTAAACGCAGAGCCAGGCGTGAGCTGACGCAGGTTGCGCATGTGCGTCGAGCCTCATCCATATTATACTGCCAGATGCACTCGTGAAGATTTGCGTTGCAGGGCAGCGCGAATATAACGGAGCGTTACGAAACAGGCTGTGTGAGTGCGGCAAGTGTGCACGGCTCGTCCGTGATGCAGTTTTTCTTTAGTTTTAATTTGACTAACTTTGATTAACCTTAACCTGTAAACTATTGAGCTGACCCCTTTTTTTTTTTTAATGGTGGGCGTTTAGCAGTTGGCTAGAGCAGAGCTGATTGGGGAGAATGGAGGTGTGCTCACTCTGTTTGTTGCATATGCTCTTGAACAGAGTAATTTCTCGTCCACATCGTAGGCTTTTGTGATTAGCAAATCGCAACGTCTAAAATCGCGATTTCGATTCAATTTCGATTAATCGCACAGCCCTAACATGCTGTACAACAGGTCGTCCAAAACACCCATCTATGAACACATCAATACAGCTCTCTCAGCTCTTCTGCTTTTACATTCTGTGCTTGATAAATGGTTGATTTCAATTGTATGCATGGATAAGGACAACATAAACATTTCATATCTCCTTTTGTGTTCCATGGAAGATAGAAAGACTCTGAGCTAAATATTTGTTCAACGTGTCACTCATATGATAAACACCACCTTCTGTAGCAATTATAATACATTTACATGTTAAAATATCTCCCACGCTGCATCCTCAGGGCTCAGAGTGTGAACCAAACCTTTTTAGATTTCATTAATTTAGAATGAATATTAAATATCCATCACTGGCCAAATCCAGAAATATCTCAAGTATTCAGAGCAGCTCTGATGGCACAGCAAGTTGAACTTCAGCCGTCCCCGTGTGTGTGTGTGTGTGTGTGTGTGTGTGTGTGTGTGTGTGTCCAGCTGTGCCGAGCAGCATCTGCGTGAGCCTCAGTGGGAGATTATCCACACTGTGTGTGTGTGGTGAAGGGCTGAGCAGCACACACACTCACACACAGATGGACAGGCCCTGGGCAGGCAGACGAATCGATCAATGCAGAGGACAGATTCAGCCAAGTGCAAATGCATCGAGTTCTGTAGAGGCGCTGTCAGCA
>NC_068380.1:6980536-7078036 GCF_023724105.1 Carassius gibelio | reverse complement strand
CTCCTAGCTACAGTTACCAGTTTCCAGGTGAGTCTGTGTGTCTACCTCACTTGTTATGAAACCGCAAACTGTTATGTAAATCAGCATCAATTTTGGGAACTTGTTAAATGCACACGTGTGTGTATGTCAGTGAAAGGCATGTGTGTGTTTGTGAGAGGTGTAAAGGTAAGCACATTTCTCTGTAGCTGGTGGCAGATATTGTTGATGTGAGTGTCCTGTGGATGGCTACCTGCCTGCTGATATCATGAGCAGAGCTAATAGGTTTTTCTTCTGTGGGTGTGATGGTTGTTTTGATGGACGCTGATCTCTCCCCAACATGTTTGTTCATATTGTAGTGCACATTTGTAGTTAGTGTATATTTGTTCTGTTCCAATCTAAAAAAAAAAAATGTGTCTTGTTTCAAAGAAAAAAAAGTATTTGCTAATTATGTCTTTGTTTTTGTTAAAGATAGCAACACATCAAAAGGGCTTATGAGACCCATATTTTCTCTTTCTCACAGAGCTTAGTTCTTCAAACATTTCTATTCAAAATAGAAATAAATTATATTTAACAGGGTTAACTCATGAAAGATACAAATAGACACAAGAACACACAAACTGACAGTCCCATTCACATCAACACACATTCTCTCTGTGCTCTGATGTGAGCTCATGTGAGCTCATGAATGAGCCACTGACAAACCCAGAGATCTCTCCTTCTCGGTTGCCATTATGGAAATCAGCCATTTGTAAGGAGACTTTGGGAGAGCCGTTGTGCCCCACTGTTTTTGTTCTTTGCATCATCTCGAATGTGTGTTGAATTTCGAATCTGCCGTTTGCGGTTCTTGCATTCCCACACTTACAGATGTGCATCTTTTGGTTGTTGTTGTTGTTGTTGTGCAGTCTGTCTGTCTGGAGTTTGGGTCTTTTTAAATGCTTAAAGATGTTTCTTAAGTGTTTGGTGAAGGCCATTAAAATGCATAACAAAAAAAAGTGTTTACTTGGGTAATAATGAGATGGCCTTGCTAATTAATGCTAAGTGCTTCTAGCTAACAAGACAGGCTGAGAGTCCTTCCTGCTGACACCCTGCACTCGTCGAGTCCTCAGAGAATCAACACTGACACCTGTCATCCAGAATCCCTAGAAGATTTCATTGAATTTTGGTCATATTTTTCATAAACACTTATGTTGTTTTTTTTCTTAGCTACAGTTTACACATTTCAGATCTTAACATAAGGTCAGCAGAAACCATAATTCTGGAAACATTTCCATTAGAAACAGGCCAAGCGCTTCGGCTCTTTTGTGTCTGGGCAGGGAATGATTTATTTTCGACAACAAAGTTCGGCCTGCTTGATAGCGTTCTGGCACAAGGGCCTGATCTGTCGAAAGACACAGAGAGATGGTTTTGTTTTATGGTGAGCGGTAGGAAATGCGTGTCGCCTCCATGATATCTGCTTCAGAGTGGTGCAACGATACTTCCTCCATCTCACACACACTTACACACGTGATTCACGGTCCATATTTTTCAAAAACAGAAAGATGGGTGAGATGAGATCGTACTCTTGTTGGAGTTTCGTAGTCACGGCTCCTGCACATAAAATTGTCTTTCATTATGGTGAGGTGAAACTCATGGCTGGCTGGTGACGTTTGGAGGTTTTGTGATGTCCAGGGATCTTTCTGGAGATTCATCGTTAAGTTTAATGGTGTATGAAAGAGCTAAAAAAAGATTGAGCCCTTTAATCTTCCTGGCCAAATGACTTTTTGTCCCCTAATCAAACATCAGAAGACTCACAATGACGATCCAGCTCAGTAAATGGTTTCATTTTGGGCAAAACCTCTCACGTAAGAAATCTGATCTTAGTTTAGACACCTGTGCACCAAAACCCATTCATAATGGCTTTTTTAGGTGTATATATACTGTTGTGTAGGAAGCAAAGAAGTGTTTATATGCATGCGTGATGTGTTCTTCATATAGACACCACCTGTACCAAAGACTCCTGTGGTTCACCTTTAATATCGCCTGAAAAGCTTTCACAAAACTACAAACAGCGTATCATTTTTTATTTTATTTTTCCATATGCAGCAACAACAGGTCACTCACTACACAGATGAAAAGAGAGCCAAGGCTGCTGCCTTTTCCGGCTCTTATTATGGTAGCTTTCATTGTTTTTATTTTCCTTTCAAAGTGGTCAATGAAGGAAAAAGCAAGGTGCAGATTTTGTCATTTCACAGCTCTGTGTTGTTTGATAGGACACAAACCTTGTGTGTTGGCTCACATCAGGTGCATTTATAGCCTAATTTCAGGAATCGTGGCTCTTTTCAGCAGCTGTTTCCTAAAGAAGGGTAGCTCTAGCGAGGTCAGACTGAAAGGACATCTTTCTCTCTCTGTACCATCCATGAAAATGAGGCTAGTGCTTACTTGTAAGAAATAGATTTGTTAATTTTTCCATAAGAATAATCTGCTCTTAGGGCATTGCTGGCAGAATTCTAGGGAGTACTGTGAGAACTTGTCATCTGCAGCAGTCAGCAGTCATCTTTCTCTTCTTTTTCTTCCTCCTGTCCATGTCCCTCTTCCTCTCTCTTTCAGTGTTGTAGACTCCTTCTGTACTCCCTCAGGGTCCATTTGTGTGGTTTTACGGTTCCCAGGGGGCTCTGGAGGAAGCAGGGAGAGCAATGTGTCCTTGTGCCTTCTCAGCAGGGTTTTTCTCTCCCATCAGGCCATTCGCTGGAGCAGATTCAAATAACGCCATAAAATTGAATGCTAAATGTTGGCGTTATCTCGTCTGTAATGAAAAGCCCATGAAATTGATTTAATGCTGCAGCGCCTCTCTCAAGCAGCCTTTCACGGCGGAAACACAAAACAATGAGCCTCCGAGATCTAATAATTAACCCACCTAATCCGGCGAAGTTAATCTCTCACAAGAACTTTGTTCCAGCGTTAACTTTGACGAAGGGAGAGAGGCCGCTGGGGGACAGAGGATGCTGTGCAGAGGAAGAGTGACTTGTGACACTTTGGTCAAGGACACTTGTGCTCGGCAACAGCGAGCAGAGCAAAAGAGAGGCAGGGACGCGTGACCTCCATTAGCATTAGCATTAGCATACTGATTTGTGTTTTGTTATGAGATTAATGAGCTGAGGAAAGAAACCGGAAATGAAATGCGTAATTTAAACCAGAGAGATCACAGAGGTTTGGTATTATCTATAACCGTCTGTAATCTGGTCCTGTATAATTTTTTCTCTTTTTACAGCTTTTTTTTTTCCCCCTAAGCTATTATATACATGCCTACATCATGATTTTTCATGTTTTTCATTTGTTTTTTTTTTGTTTTTTTTTCTTTTCTTTTTAAAATGAATATCCACATGAGTTTTCTCTTTTTTTCTCTCTCTCTCTTTTTAAATTAGCTCTGAATCATGACGTTCACTCATGGACAATTCATATTCAAGGGCGAATGAGGCATTTCACGCACATCGATGTATTTTTTTAGTCGACGTAATCAATGACGTCGACGAGTCGTTGCAGCACTACTCCAAATTTAAAATCGAATGTTAACCTACCGAACGAATATTCAAATAATCGAATATTTTGGTCCAACCCTAATTTTAGGATTATATTCTCTAACACTAATCTTTTTTTCTTCTTCTTTTCTTATATTTTTTGCTGTTAGATGTGATTTGCAGTGTAATATAGGATCAGTCCCTCCAGAGTAACCAGTGTGTTAAATGCCCTGTTTAAGGGTATAATAGTGATAGTCGAGGTATCACCCCATCTATCCTACAAACATTGGATGCAGTCTGGTGTAATGACATGCTGTAGATGGGCGTTAGACCCCCTTGTGGGTCTTTACTGCTCTGATGAGCAGCTGTCAGATGCAGATTCACACCTTCATTAAAGTGAGGGACCTCTAATTACATTTATGAAATAATAAAGCCGTAGATACTCTGGCCTGTTGCGTTTTTAGTTGGCTTCTACAATGATGATGATTATGTTTGATTACAATGTTTGAACACTGAACTGGTGAATTTTGTTAAATATGTAGATTCTTCAGCAGTCTCAGTTTACCACAAACAAATTGCATGCTGTCAAACACAATGTCATTCAACAGAGTTTGGCTTGTTCAGTATTAAGTTAAATAGAAATAGTAAATGGCTGATTAATTTTTTTTCCATAAACTTCCAAGCACATTTAAATGACCTGTATGAGGACACTATAATAAAGGTTAATAATAAAGGTTCATTATTACCTGACATTATGGACCTTAAAGAGTACCACATGTCTGCTGATGCTTCTCACTGAGAAAATAGGCACTTTGTTGCAAGCAATTAATCCCACAATCCTCTGCTCTCAGCTCTGCTCTGTCCGCTCACGCTTCATGTCCACCATACAAATGATCACATTGATGGATCGAGCACTGATGCATCTCAGTCAACTCTACTAACACATGAGGGAAGACAGGTGCTGTTAAATCATGTGGTTTCTATATCCTCTAGTGGCATTCAGTCAAACAAGTACAATTTGTCCTCCCAGTGGAGTAGTCATTTTTATAAATACCCATAATTCTGTGCTGCTCACCTCGCATTAGAGCATTATTGAGAAAGCTTCTGAAGCTGTCTAAAGTGAGTGCAAATGAACTTTAATATGTTGCATTTTTCTGAGTCCATATGTGAAAAAAAAAAAAAAGATGATGGTTTCTCCATGGGCAACGTGTTCCTGTGCTGTCTGTAATTAAAATGTTGCCAGGAAAGAGAGAGAGGCTGTAGATCAGTCCTGCTAGCATCACTCTAAACGAGTAATTATGTTTACATTTACATTTTGTCATTTAGTAGACGCTTTTATCCAAAGTGACTTACAAATGAGGACAATGGGGGCAATCAAAATCAACAAAAGAGCAAGAAAGAAAAAGAAAATAAATATGAATTATGTCCACCTATTTGAGTTCTTTTGATTTCTATGTAATTATTTGAATGACGATCAGAATCAGAATCAGAATCAGAATGAGCTTTATTGCCAGATATGTTTACACATACGAGGAATTTGTTTTCGTGTCAGAAGCTCCGCAGTACAACAGAATGACAGCGACAGAACATAAAACACATAATAAAAGAATAAAAAATACAAATAAGTAGATAGTGAATGACAATATACAAATGACAATTGTAGGCAGGTATATTACAAAATGAAGTTATGTATGTACATATATATTGTGTGCAAAATTTAAGTGTATACTAAGTATGTGTGTTAGATAAATAAAGTGTGTGTGTATATAAATATAAAGTGTAGTGTGTTCGCCGTTATTATCAGCTGATGATGTAGCATCTCTCCCATGTGTGTTGCATTAGTCTGGATAGAGTTGTTATTTGACGCTCTGATGCATTTATGTGGCTGTAAATTTGATTGCAATGAAGAGCACTAGTAAATCGTTTTATTCTCTCGGCAGGTTTCCCAGCGACGGCGTACGGACCTGTGACAGCAGCAGCAGTGGCAGCGGCGCGAGGCTCAGGTAGGGCGACCCGGGGAAGAAGCGGCTACATGGCGTACCCACAGAACGCAGGGCCAGGTAAACACTCTTTACCGCCTGTGTTCTGAGTGGCCACTGCTCCCCCCAGCCAAAAACACACACACTCACCTTCACTAGTGTCCTGTTTCACATTATTCACTCGTCATGTGCCCTAAACAGTCATCTCATAGATTCCATTGCATCCTTGTTGAACAAGATATATCTCTCTGCTGACACTGGCTACAGACTGTACTCTGCTTGGCATCCTTCCCAGGGTTAATGCAGAGATCAGTTCTAATCTTGAACCTGAACTTTACCGTTGCATGTTCAGATTTTAATTGAGAATTGCTTTTTGAATGGAGTTAGCAGACAGGCTGCAGAATTGCAGTTCTAATCTGAAAACAAGGAAGTGGAATTATAATGAATTTAATTCAAAGAAATTCAAATAATTAATTTTACCTAGAAAAGCTTCAAATGTTGACATGACAAAAGCCTTGTTTGAAAGCCCCATGTTTTAGGATGGACAGATAGATGTTTGACATGTCATCTGTATAATCTTTTGGTTTATAAATTTGAGCATATAATTATTGCCTAATTTGAATTTCTTTGCAATTCAAATTATTTTTACTGTAATTGCATTTCAACGTTTTGTGATTTGTGGCCAATTATGACATACTGACTATAACTGAGTTTGTCTTGTGTGTATAAATATTTTTTTAATATATAATAATGAAGTATATAATATGCAATGCTAGTCGATATATCCTTTATCATTCTTAAAGCACGTGCCGGAGATTTACTGTTAATCACAGAAACATATGACAGTCGCGTTCGATTAATGGTGCAGCCCTTTGATGAAGGCACACATAAGATTTGATTTTAAGGGTCAGATATGGTCAAAGTTACAATTGTTGAATTTGAACATCACGTACCAGGGTAGCACTGCAGCTACACTCAGAGCACTGGAGAATGTTGAAGTGAGTCATGTCTCAACAGTAATGGTGCTCCAACATTAATGAGAACTAGATACCACAGCTTACAAACTAAATATCGAAAAGGAAATTTGTCTTGGTAAATTGACTCACACCCTCATCTAAATTGTGCAGTGCCTTTTTACTTCTGTTTCCTTTTAAAGTGAGAGTGATTCAGGTGGAGGTCTGTGTCCCTGGGCCTGACAGGGTGATGGGAGAGACTGTTGGCTCCACAGGGGCCTCCTCAATGGGGGAGGCTCACAGCCTTCTGGAGACCTATCTCCCTAGCGCATGGCAGTAGAGGCATGGCTCTCCAACTGATGTGTCTTGTCCTTTCCTGCTTTGCTGAGACATCTCCCTCTAGATCTCTCTGTCTCTTTCAGAGCAATGCTCTGAGGATCATGGGATGCTTGTTTTTTTCCAGAGGTTGCCATATGCGAATCGACCCATTCCTGATCATTAAGGCAGAAAGTTCTCGTGTGGGTGTATGCATCTCTCTCTCTTTGGTTCACCTCATCATGTGCAGATTTTCTTTTCTCGCCTTTTCATCCCCCCATCTTCTATTTCCATCGTCTCTCCTGTCTTTTTCTCCTCTTTCCCCAGTGAGTAGGTAGTTGTCGTAAGACTCTAACAGATCAGTGGAAAGGGAAGAGTTTGCTCAGCAGATGGAGTGCAGCTGAGGCAGTTTCCTGTGCCCTGGTGTATTGTGTTGAGCTATGTTATCTTGAATAAGCAGTCCTGTGTCAGAGCTTTTTCAATGACCAGCAGTTGCTGCATTTAACCCCAGAGTAATACGAAATGTGCTGGTCTTCATTTTTTTTTTTTTTACACAACTATTGGTACTGTGAAACAAAATGCAGTATGGGTTCAGGTCCTTTCGTGTTAATTAACAGATAGAAGCATTCGAGGGAACAGATGAGATGTTGTTACGTTCTGCTTTGCTACAGTGGGCCACCTGCCCACTCGCCCGAGCATGAAGATGCTCCTGTTTGGCAAACTACTTCACATTATCTGAGATCATTATCCATTTCATCCCAAGCTCTGTGAGCCTTGAAAAGCATCTCTGTGGAGTGCTGTTTTGGCTCGTGTATATGAGGTGAGATTAAACGACAGGCCCTGGTTCCCCATTGCATAAGCTCCTGCTGGACTGCATGTGATGTAAATCCCCTAGAAAACAGTCCCTGAAGCCACTGTGTTTTCACATTAGAGCTCGAGTTCATTTAGATGGTTTGTATGAAGGAATAATGGTCATTTTAAATGCATATTTAAAAATGTTTATTGGTATATCATTCTGTCTGTGTAATATTTATTTTTAAAATGATGTAACATTCTGATTGTTTAAAATCTATGACTTTAAGAGAACAGAAAACACATAGCCTAATGAAGCTGAGCTCTAGATAACTCAACTTGTAGTTTGGTCAGCAAGAAGACTTTAGAATCTTTGTCAGTTTAGAATCTCTTAGAAAAAAAAAAAACATAAGGGGCATCATGGGCGTCTTCCTGCTGTGTGCATCTACAAATCATACCGCTCCGTGTCAAAAGCTTTGTAACTGAGCCATCACTAATCTAGATCTACTGTCCTGGATTTATGAAGTTACTTTGTCATTCAACCAAAGAAAAGCGCTGAGAGAGACCTGAGAGCATGCCAGAAAATGCCAGAATAAATCATGTGTTAAAATTAATTAGCAAAGCCTTTCTGAGCACCAAAATGACAAGACATTAAATATGTATTATTTATTAAATGTCAGCACTTACAGAAAAGGGGGTCTAGTAATGTTAATTAGCCAGACGTTCGGTCAAAAAGGACTATTTTAAATGGAAAGTGAAAGCTAAATCCAGGCACGAGTGCAATACCCCCCCCCCCTTTCTAAATTGACTTTAGGTGGAAATGAAGAGGCTAATTACAGCTGCTCTGAAATTCAAAGCTAATTTGTGGGCCAATATGACGGACTAACTGACAACTGCTATGAAGTGGCTTGTTGGAATGGCCACCAGGGATCTGAGTGGGAGCAGCATGTGTGTGAGTGTGGATAATCACACACACACACACACTTGTTCACTGATGCACTCTTAACCAGCTCAGTGGCGTAAGTGGCTGAGGAGAGACACTGGCCTGTGTTTTATTGTGAATGTGATCGAAAGCTCTTAGACTGTTTGTGAGAGAGAGAGGCAGTTTGAGGTCACTTCTGTGATCTGGTAAAGTGGAAGTGAGGAAAGCCGTTATCCACTCCGAGAGCCGCCCCGCTGCTGACTACATGCAAAGAGACAGAGGAAAAAAAGAGAGGAAGAAAACAAGTAGAACAGCCGTGACTGTAGTTGTAACTTCGTACGAGTCCTTTCTGCTGCTCGGGAGAGAGATGGCAAGAGTGAAAGAGAGGAAAGAGGGGTAATTATCTTCAGAAATGAGGCTCGGCGAACGATTCACACTGCTGGGCCCGTTGATCCGGTCGCCACGGCAACGCCGACCCACTCATTTGTTTTGCAGATGAGTAATTACATCCAATTAGACTACAGAGAGAGTGAAAAAAGAGAAACAAATGGAAGAAGGGGTCTTTTGTTTCGCACTGATAGCTGGAATATTAATAATTGGGCTGAAGATACGATCAACAGTGATACTGTAACTAGGAGCTAATCTGAAGTCTTCAGCAGTTCACACCGGAGAGCCTCACCTCCACACACACACACACACACACACTCTCCCACACTCGCTCGTTCTCCTGTTTGCCATGGAATTTGCTGTCAGATGTTGACATCATTATGGGATTTCAATGCCCCGTCAGGCCTCAGCCTCTTTGCTGTACTGTCCATCAAGTGTAATATAGTGGTCAGGACTGGGGACCAGAAGATTGCTGGTTCAATCGAGCCATTCAGTGAGCACTTAACCCCAGGTTACCTCAATAAAGTCATGGTGACATTCTATTCATTTTAATTATTTTTTCTTCAAAATACATTTCTCTGCAGTAAGAAAATTTGCAATATTAATTAAAACCAAAATTGTTAATTTATCTAAAGACCATTTTTTTTTCTCCTTTTTAAAACTGTAATGCACATTTGTGGCTCATGCAGTGGTATTACTGTTCTCATTAACCCATATGCCCAGACTGCTGTAACAAGAGATTTGCTGCCAGCTGAAGCTCTGGTGATGTGCTGGAATATTGTGTTATTGATGAAGCGCTACAGCAGATGTCCATACAACTAAAACAGCATTCGACTGGTGTTCATTAGCAGACCACTAATTTGCACACATATTTTGCCACTCGGACTAAACACAATTCTGCCGCAGACATCCACATCGCCGCAACCCCCCAAGGAAATGCTCGCTGTCTGTTGAACATGCTGCGAGAGAATGTGTTGTTTTAGAAAGATCAGAGGAAAGCTATTATTTCTCTAACTTTGATGTCAGAGCAAAGTCGTCCGAACCCTTCTCTGTTTCTCACCTTTGCTCAAGTGAAAGTAAATCACTTGTATTCTCTGAAAAAGAAATGAGCAGAAGAAGATAATCAGGCAGCGGCTCACTCCCAGATGGCTGCTTCTGCTGTCTTGCCATCCAACTGGAGAGCTTTCAGCCTCATTTTATTCATATCCTTTTACACTGATGGCACTATCATTAGAGGCAATCTACCTGAACAATAAAGGTAATTTTCCCTGCCTTTATTAGATAAGACATTCCCGACTAAGCGCCTTGTGCAGCTGAGGGCTAATTGTCCGTGTCAGCATAAACAAAGCAGCTGTGTACATCCATTGTGTGTGTGAATGTCAGCTTTGTGTACTGCCTCTCCCAGTATCCTGTAATCGGCAGAATTAGGCAGATGGAACAGGAAGCCGCCATTGTGGTGTCCTGGCAATCTGTGACTCGTGGAATGTGTGCGGCATGGTTCCACGAAGACATCATGGGGGGGAAGGGTTTGTTGCACATTCGCCAACCCACACCCTGCACAGCTATTTAACAAATGGAGGAGTCTATGTAGAGGTCGACTCTTGTTTGTTGTTAAAGATCTAATTAGAGTGTGCAGAAGAGGCTACGGAAGCTTGACTAATTAGCAGGGAGCAGAAAACACACTTTAAAATTGAAGGACGACTGGCGATTAGAATGCATGTAGAAAAAATGGATTACGAAAAGAAAAGCGTGTCTCTGGCCTTTGTTTTGCTGTTGTGGTCTTTTTTTGTAGTTGAGATCGAGCGTGAAAAGTTGGTTTAGTCATGAGTAACAGGGCATGGTGGAGAGAAAAAGATCCAAAAGACTCTGAACAGAAATGTCTATTTTTTACTAAAGTGCCAGGAAGCCTAGCAGTAACCTGAGACAACCCCAGTGTGTCCCACACAGAACTCTGTAGGAAACACCGCAGAATTCTGCAGAATTTGATTTGTGGGTGCTCAAAACATTGAACACATCATTCACCAGCTTTATTTAAAGGAATAGTTCATACAAAATAAAAAATATTCTGTCATCGTTTACTCACCATTGTGTTGTTTCAAACCTGTATGACAGTGGTTCCCAACCTTTTTCAACTCGCGGCCCACATCACCAAACACATATGTTTGCGCGGCCCACTGCAAAAATTTTTTACTGACCCCGCTATTGTTGGGTTAATAACTTAGTACTCAGAAGCTAGATTGTTAATTGTAATTATTGAATGAAATAGGGCTGTGTGATATGGACGAAAAAAAAAAACTATCGCGATTTCTTTGATCAATTTTGCGATTGTGACACACCCCGATATGCTTTTACAGTCCTAAATGCATTCAGGATTTGAAACATATTTCCAAAAGAAAACTAATTAGAGCTTTATCAAAAAGTTGTAACGTCTCTAGAACAGACATAAGTCAAAATTATCAGTATAGTAAAGATGTAACAAAATTTATAGACTTTATGACAAAGAAAAAAAAAATCCCATGTCCAGGGACTTTTTTTTTCTTTTTTTTGCCATGTATTGTTCAAAGAGCTCATTATTTGTAGCGTTTGTATACAGTATGTGTATGTGGTCAGCAGCGAGAGCGCATAAATATAACGCGAAAGCACATTAAAATAATGCACGAGCGCGAATCTCTCTGCTCACACTCAGATTTCCTTTGCTCTGTAACAAAACCAGACGTGCTTGCTCAGATACACTCTGCTCTGCGCGGAGAGAGTGTGCGCACTTAAAACTTGTCTACTCTCACTTAAACTGCGTCCTGTGCACTCACAGCTCTCTCTATGCTCATGTGTTAGATATTAATTATTTTCGCACGTTGATGCACGTCCATTTATTTTCGGTCAGGGGCGCGGAAAATGGTGCTACAAAGCAATTTAGAAATCGTGCACGCTCAAATCGTTACTTTATGGCGATTTCGATCAATCACACCGCCCCTATAATTGACTGGAAATTAACAGAAAATAACTATGGCTGGTACTGCTCATGCAAAACGGGAAAAGATCCAGGCAGAGCTCGGCAGCGGGTTGACAGTCAGCGGAGCAAACAGTCAGGAGGGAACATGCTGAAAGCCATTTATGCATGTTTGAATTTGTTGTTCTGTAGCATATGCAGCAAAAATATCTAAGATAAATTGGTGGTTTATTCTTAAACCAATCAGCGAGCTCGAATAGTGGAAGCATAGTAACAGTTTAATATTAGTTTTCTTTTTATTTAATTATATATATGAAATCATGTTATTATGTTATGACTTAGACATTTTTACATATGTTAAAAATATTATTTATTTTAATAGTAATTGGCGGCCCACCAGCAATACCACCGTGTAATTTGTACTGTTCTGGGTTCAGTCTAGAGTTTTTGTGTGTTCTCAGGCTACGTTTACATTAATCTGGATACATTTGAAAACAGCGTTTTCTTTTTAAAACGCTCTTCCGTCCACATTAGAGTTTTCAAGCGTTTTCCAAAAGTGTCTTATCCACACAGAAACATCAGAAAACGTTAAATTAGTTTTCTGTGCATGCATAAAGCCTCAAAAAAATCTCCCTGCATATGATACACACGGAACAGACATGAAACGTTTTCATCCAGTTTTTCTGAAAGGAAATGTTATTTTATTTACGAAAAGAATTAACCATTCACTGATGCGCCCAAGTTGCGCACACTCACAATTTTATGTCTGATCTATAACGCAACTGCCCTCATGTTTTGCCACAGATAGCAATCGCTTTCATCTTTGCACATGAAGAGTGTACGAAGTAACACATCTGTAGCAATAGTATGACATAACATAGCACATAATGTGCACAATACCAGTATAAACACAGTTATCTATTGGTATGTCTCATGACTACACTTGCTTCATCATTTTTAAAAGATTCAATTTTCACAGTCCACACAACTCAAAAACGGCATTTTCAGATTTATCCACTTTGGAGAGCTTTTTCAAAAAGCTCAGTTTCCCTTGATAAAAAGGCTGTCTCAGTGTGGACGGAAAGTCAAAGCACAGAGAAAAAGATGCGTTTTCAAATGAAAACGTATTAGTGTGGACATGCAATCAGTTTTTTCCCTCCTGTGCTGCTGTTCTAATAAGAGCTGATTACTGGCACCTGATACTCGTTTGCTGATGACCAACTTACTCTTCCAGAGAGGAAAGCAGCTATAAAACCATCAAGAAAGCACAGCTGAGAGAGAGGGGAAAGGAGAAAGATTGTGACATCTCCCTCTCCCCACCTGGACCTTCTCTGCAGCCCTAGACAAGTGTTGTTGTTTTTGGTATTTGCTAGTTGATGCTTAATGCCACTGTGCTAGAGTTTCAGTTAGTGTACTGTTACTTTGCACCCACCTAGATTGTTAAACTTAAATCAATATTACTGATGCTTTTATAGTCCTTCATTCAATATTGGTTAAATTGTCTACTTTGTCATTTGTAGGGAGGAGGGTGACATTTTTCTTTTGTTAACTCTTTTTCCTGTTTTTGGTTAAGTTAGGTAGTTAAGGAAGTATTATTGTTGTTTTTGTTATTTATTTTCCCTGTGTTAGGTAAGTAAGATTTAAAATTTAGTAAGATATGGTTTTGTTTATTATTTTAGCTATGCCCCCTCTTAAAAACCTTTTTGCTTTGTTTCTGTTATTCATATATGTAATGAATGAAATTATAGTGGATCCTTTAGTGGTTGGCAGTGATCTTTAGGGCTGGGACTGGGATGTGAGACTCCATGTGGAATTCCTTTCATTTTGTTACGTATTCCTCAATTTCCCTAGACTAATTATAACGCAGGAACTTAACAATATACATCTGCATATGTTTAAATGCATATATCTATTTTTGTACAGAGTGTGTTCATGGAATCATACACGTGAAGCTTGAGTTTAGACCGATGTAATTGGAATCATTACAGCAGTACATTTGTGTGACTCCTCAAGTCACGTATTACAGTAAGTAGGCGGGGTTGGAGTTGTGCCATTCCTCAAGCACTTGAACATAATTTGACAGGCAGGCGTTTTGCCCACAAACCGTGGACTGTGAGGGAAAGTTGTGAAGCTGATGACAGAGAAACTATTTATATTGCTTCAGATTACTCTTGGCATCTGTTTATGGGCTTAATCAGCACTGGGATGCTCGGCACAGCTCCAGGATGCTCCTGCAGGTCCCAGACCTCAATGAAAAGCAAACGTGCGGCAAGAAGACACAAGATGAAAAACCAGTGTGGTGGATTTTGACTTTCTTTGATTAGATTATCTTGGTGTTTCTGAAAGGCCAATGAAGACTTTTAATGCCCTCTGTATAGACCCCTTTTGCGCGGACGTCACAGGTACGTCACGGCGCTAGCTGGAGGCAAAACAAACGGAAAACTGGAGGTGGCTAATACAAACCAACACAGGGTCGGCTACTCAAGGAGCTTAAAATGTCGTCTTGTTGTGTTGTTGGTTGCCAGAATCGACGGAGAACATTTCATATACATTGTTGTGATTAATTGTGACCGGAATTTAAGAGCATGGTAAGAAAGAATAAATACAGAAAGTTTATAATTAATTTGCAGTCTTCAGAATTTTTATTTCTAGAAAATATTTACATATTAATAATAATTTTACTGTAATGTCACTCTTTATTTAATCTAAGGATTTATACGCCCTCAGTTTCTCTTTACTTTACAAGCTCGGTTCCTCTATCAGGTAAGTGTAGATGTCAGGCCACTCAATCGGAGGTAATCCTGTCAGATCGTCCATCCAATGAGTGATTGTGTACGGGTCGACCAATCTGGTTCCGTCCGTTAAAGTTGACTTTTTTAAATAATTATCGTGGTCCCGGACAGTGAATGACCTTAAATATTCAAAAAAACCAGATATATTCCGATTTTCTCCAGCCACTGTTAAAAAAACAAGCTAAGAAAACTCGCTAGCTACCGTTGTTCAAGTGTTGAGGGGAATCTTTCTGCCTCCAGCTAAGCCCCGCCCACACAAATACGTCACCTTGTTTACCAACTGTAAAAGGGTCTATATCAAACCTTCACGTAGGATAGAAAATACCAGCTATATATTTCAGCGTTGCTGGAGCCATCAAATGACGTCCTCCAAGGCGTACATAATCCGCCTTTCAAATGAAAAGTGTGTTTGTGTTATGTTAACATCCTTTTTTGATGTTATTGGCCAATGGATCACTGTATTTGTCATATCTAACCTGTTTACTAATAGGTTTCTCTGTGATAGTTTGGTTTAGTGGGAAGCATGTTGTGTAACTACTAACAAAGTGAGTATGAGTGTGTGTACATGGGCATCATTCAGCCTCATGTTGTCTATTGTCATGAATACCTCACTACTACTACTTTGTGTATCATATAAAAAACCTCTCTTCTCAATGATGGATTCCCCCCACTCTGCATATTTCTCAGGGTTCCCCGATTACGGCTTTTATTCTGGGCCCAGTGACCAGCGCGGCGCTCCCTGCTCCTTTGCAGACTATGCCACCCTGGGGCCCCATACAGGTCAGATGCTGCAAAGCGAGCACGTCACCTCTACCTGCAACTCACCCTCCCAGCACCACCCAAGCCCGGACCACTTTAAGAACTCAGGTGTGTATGGCATATTTTGTCCTAGAAATGTGTTGCTTCTAACACCCTATTATTCTGATGTATTGGGAAATACATCTTCATTTTTTCTCATTCCAAATGTACATGAGTATCCCAGCATGTGGGTACATTGTGACTACCTGACAGATATTAATACAGGTCCAAACTCATACAACATTTGTATGTGAAGTGTAATTTAGGGTACTGATGATACAAATTTGCAGGACCAAGATCACCAACTTGAACTTTGGAACAGCCAAATTCACCTGAGCTTTTGTTTCCTGTCTCCTTGATTGCATATGTACAAATGGAAGTCATTGGATGCATTTTAATGTGACTGGCTGTTTAGAAATCAGATTTAAAATGAACCCTCTAGTCATGGAGGGACTAATCTGTGGAGCAACTGTCTCGTCCCAATGAAAGAGGCAGGGAAGTCGAGCATTGTGTCAGGATCTTTGAGATTCGGCTCCTTTTGATAGCCAAATGGTATTTCTGTAGTCCTCTTACTTTACACCAGCGATCACATAGATCTGGGTTTGGACTCGAGCCTATCCTGTGCCCATTCTGAGCCTGCAAACTTTGGATTCACAGTACAAAGGCTAAATATAAATCCATTCATGAGTGTACATACATAATTAAAAAAAAATATTCTTTGAAATGTCACATTGTGGAAGTGAATGTGTTGGGAACTCCATTTCTGTTGACTTCAAGATCTATGAAGTACATTTAGACTAAAAATTGGAGATACTTGACTTGTGATTTGCTACGTCTTATATTTTTGCTTTTACAAGCCAAAAAAAAAAAAAAACATATCCTTTAGTTTTATTTTTTATGTTGACATTGGAAACAAAAACTCATCTTCTACTTAGCTGCTGCATTAGGACCTTAATATTATTTTCAGTGTGTGTTTCGGGCATTTTGAGAGAGATCTTTTAAATACAGGCGAGCTACCTGATATGAAGGTCCATCGAAATGTCTCTTGTATGCTTGTTGCTGTGGCAACTTGCACACAGTCGATGCGTTGTGGGGTTCTCAGGGGTCAATACTAATGCCATTGGTATATAGCTTTGTGTTAGAATATATTTACATTTCTATGGCTGTCCCTGGTCAGCAAAAACACTTTGTTATCCTGCAAAGGATGCGCAGGGTGACATCGATTAAAACCCCAGTGCTGGGACCCGGAGCGGGACAGATGAGTCACAGAAACACACTGCGTAATCACAGCCCGTTGGGTTTAATTAGCATGGGTGCTGCTAAGCTACCAGTCAAAGCCAATAAATGTAAGTCGTGTTTAGCTATTAAAGCTAATAGCAGTAACAGTTTAGCCCCAGGGTTTAATTTAGAACATAAATCCTATTCCTGGCAAAGCGAAAGAAAGCACAGCACTCACCAGCAATTATATGGAATAAAGATTACAGTACACACATAAAACTGGGACTAAATATAATAAAAAAAAATGTATTTCTATGTATACTTGCATATATACTTTATGATCTTATATATTAGCATTTTATACTGTTATTACATTATTTAATTGCAACAAAAAAAAAAAAAAAAAAAAATCTAGCATGACTCTACTGGTCCCATGGAGGTCTATCTAATCTACTGGTCTATCTAGTCCCATTTTTGTTTTCAGTAAACTTATTGAATCAAAGCATCATATTGGTTCCTCTAAATAATCAATTATTTTGGATGACAACTATTGTGTGAGAATTATGACAGAATTTTAAACTTTATCTACTTGACATGAATATGAATTTTTTTGTAGTCAGACCATCTTTGATAGTAAAATTATGGGGGTTTATAAGGGGGTTTTAGTAAATAAGACAAACTAAGTCTAGTTTAAAGATCAATATAGTGTGACATAATTACCTCACTCTGTATGTAATACACATTCTCTCCTCCATCTGGTTTATAGCTGTAGTGACTGCAGTCAGTGATGTTGGAGGTTGCTCCAGCTGTATTCCTTCTCTGTGAGCAGTCACAAAGGAAGCTCAATCTTTACATGCGTGTTCACGCTCAGCTCACAGTGTACTCAGCACAGCAGGAAAAGCCTGCATTTCTTCCTAACCTGACCTTCGATCAGACCTGCTTAATGCAAGGCGCAGCATGTGGTTGGGTGCATTATTTTGCATGGATGTTGGGGGCTGGTGGGGGGTAATCTATATGCTGTCCACATGTGAAGGCCGTTCATATAGGACAATTTTGTATTTCAAAACAGAAAGAGCGTAACTGGTATCTTAAAAAAAACAGCACTCGTGGCTAAACAGCTTATGCTTATTCTTGTAGTTTGCATAGTCCAATTAAAAAACAGCACAGACGTGCTAGAACGTGTCCTATTTGAATGGCAGATGAGAATGTTATTTCACTTTTTAACACATTCACTTGCATGTTTTTTTAATGTATTTACTAATGAATATTATACAGAACAGTAATAGGCAAGTGACATGTCATGCATTACTGCTTAAAAGTTTGGGGTCAGCAATATTTTTTTTGTGTGTGTGTTTTGAAAGAAGTCTCTTATGCTCACCAATGTTGCTTTTATTTGATCAAAAAATACAGTAGAAACAAGGTTGTGAAATACTATTACAATTGAAAATAACTCTTCTATTCGATTTTATTTTTTAGATGTAATTTATTCCTTTGAAGCAATGCTGAATTTTGGGCAGTCAATCTCACATGATTCTTTAAAAATCATTCTAATAAGCTGATTTGCTGCTCAACAAGCAACAGTTGTGCTGCTTAATATTTTTGTGGATACTGATTTTTGATCAATGGAATGTTGAAAAGAACAGCATTTATTAGAAACTTTTTGTAACATTTCTGTCCTTTTGATCAATTTCATTTGTTATATAATAAAAAAATGTTATTTATCTAAATTATATTAATAAATAAATCTTACTGTCCCAAAATTTTGAACAGTAGTGCACATATTCTATCCAATTTAACACTCTTTGGTAGATGCAGTCTCTCTGCCGTTTTAGGTGCCTTGTTAGTTACTGAAATATGATTTATCAGAAATCTGTTGTTTGTCTTGTACAGGTGCTAATCCTCCCCGGAATGGAGGTTTCCCCGTTGCTAACAGTCCTGGACCCGTGGCAGACTTGTATGGCCCCAGCAGTCAGGACTCAGCTGTGGGAAATTACATCAGTGCTGCCAGCCCCCAGCCGGGCTCGGGGTTCAATCACAGTATCGCAGTGAGTAGAACTCTCTTACACTCCCTCAGTCACGCTGATGTGGCCAACAGATTCCAAAGTACAGAGAAAGTTCTCACTTTGTGTCTTTTGTCCATCATACTTTTTAATTATATTCAACCTCCAGCTGAGAAATCAGAGTCTGATTGGCTGTTCCTCCATTGTGACTCACTTTTTATGGCAAGGGCTTGATTGTCAGCCCAGCAATTTAGCAGAGTTGGAAAAAACTAGTTGTAAAAAAAAAAAATACATCAGAGGACTTAATTCCATTCTACATGTTCAAAAATACCCCAATGAATCATGAGTCTCCTTTAGACTGACACATATTGTCTTGCTGATGTTTTGCTTGGGGAATAAAAGCATCACAAACAGTTTAGAGGAAGCAAAAAGCTGCCATGGTTAGAAATGAGCAAATTGTCAAAATAAGATGTCCCTGTTACTAGCAGATGCACTTGACATGTCTCTAAACAAAAGCCCCTGCGTTGCTTTAATTGGCTTTTGTCAGGGAGCGCACAGATTCTGTCTGCAGATGTCACGGACGTCAGGTTGTGGCTCGGTGTCGGCACAGATCTCAATTGAAGAAGAAAGCATTTATAATGAGGCGCCAAAGTAAAATTTAATTATTCACCCCGTTCTCACAAATCAGTTTCTTAACCAAATGAAGCGCACATTTTGATTTATGCAAGGGTTTGCAGCAGATTTCTATTGTTTTATTGCTTGTGGGTGGTCTGCTTAGAGGCCTGTTTTCATCTGTTATATATGAAAGGTAAAGCATGTTAGAGATAAAGTGCTGGTAGACGAGTGGTTCATGGAACAGCTGAAGAATCTGTCCTCATTTACTTATCGTCATGCTTTTCCAAAACCTTGAAAATGTTCTTTGATGGAAACTTCTGTAAAAGCTCCATAATAGTGGTCCATATGTTTGGTATATTCAAAGTCTTCTGAAATCATACAATGGTTCTGTTGCAGTTGGGTTTGAGGAACAGAAATTAAATTAAATTAACTGTTTTCATTGTTTCTCGCATGTCTCATAACCAGAATGTGCCATGGTTAAATTTCAAAAAGATTCTTATTCTTATTTTTGGCTGAACTATTTGTAAACTTCTGAGCTATTAACGAGGATGAGTCATTTATGATCTCCCGTCACAACAGGAGCGATGTTGCCTAGTGGATAAAGATCTTAGCTGGTAATGGAAAGGTTTGATTCTACACAGGCCGAGCCATCAACTATCACCAATAGGCCCTTGAGCAAGACATTTGCTTTAGAGATTGCTTCTGTAGTTTGTCACTTTTTGAATGAAAATGAAATGGCTAAACTGGTGAAGAACTGCTCATAAACAGCTGTTTATTGTGTATATAAAGACAATTGACTGATAGCAGGAATATTAACTGCTGGTTAGAGCAGAAACTTCCCACTGCATGAATTCAGAACTTTATCCCTCAGCATTAGTCTGTTTCTGAGTGAGTGCTGTTTTGTGCTACGTGATTAATTCCAAATTTAGAGTGTGTTCGTTCAGCTGGACTGATAGATGTGTGTGTGTGTGTGTGTAGTTCTTGAAGTCTCCATGCAGAACATTAACACAAGAAATGACGCAGAACTAAAATGCTCATCTTCATTTATTTTTCTGACACGTATCACCAGTTTACCACCTCCCGAACCCCCCCACCACCACCACCTCCCCAAACGTATAATATCAACACACATCCACGACAAAAAGTTTAATTACCCGCAATTCTTAAAATGTGGAAACCTTGCAGAAAAGCCTATATAAACTTAGTCTTTCCTTCCTGCCCTCTAAAGTGTGAGACTGACTTTGATTTATTCGTATGGATTAGAAAGATCCGCTCCTGCCATGCACACAATAGTCTGATGACAGGCCCGATAAGAGGCTGTGTTTCTCAGAAAGGCTTGTTGACAGGTTGCCGTTTTGCCCTCTAAATCAGCCGTGTGGGTTTGTAAGTTCACAAACGTAGTCTGACAATGGGCAGGATTTATTTATTCGAGACTGATCAGCTCAATGGAAGAAGAATCAGGACAAATAGTTTTCTACTTGTATATTCTTTATGCTTGGAGTTTTCCTGGGTACTCTGATGTGGATTGTAGCAGCTTTGTTTAGCAGAATAAATGAAATGGCACTTTTAGAACAGAAGAGTGCAAGGAATGAGGGGTTTCAGGTTTTTGTATAACATCACACAGTAGTGTGTGAATTCATGCCAGCATTGCTAAACTCACAACTTCAGCACTCATTCATCCCTATATAAAAGCTTTACTACCACTGAACATCACTGTGGCTACCAAGCACTTCTCACTGTTGTACTCCTCTAGCACCAACAGAACCTTTTCCCTTTAGACCAGAGTTTTCCCAGAAGTCTCTGTTTTGTAAATATGGGCCCTGGAAGAGGTTAAATGAGTTTATTTTACTTTGCTACAGTACTGTGGGTAATTCTAATGGTGACAACAAGCATGTCACTTCTGCAGGCTTTGTCATACTCTGGGAGATAAAGTGTCACTCTTTTCATAGCTTTTGCCGGCTCGGAGACACTTGCATGTTATTTCTCCTGCTCTTTTTTTAGCAAAAATTCACTCATCACTAAATAAAAATTTAGTGAAGACCTGATTATTTCTGGAGCCTTATCACAAGTCCATTGTTTCTGAAAGTCTGTGCTGCTTCTGCTATATTTCACACTTAAAACAATAATTTGGTATTCCTCGTATCATTGTCCTCTTTTATGCTAAGAAATAACTCACCTGGCAGTTCTCTCTTAAGTGCTTCGACTGCTGCCAGCATTGAAGGGTTAGTTCACCCAAAAATGAAAATTATGTAATGATTCACCCTCATTTTGTTTCAAATAGGGCTGCAACTAACGATTATTTTGATAATCGATTAATCTGTCGATTATTTTTACGATTAATCGATTAATCGGTTTATGTACTTATATTTTAGTTTTTTCCATTTTTTCCCCCAAGTAAATTATTAATAAAGGGTCTTTATCATTCAGCATAGATTTTTAAGAGATTTTAACCATTTTGCATTGTCATATCCTCATCAAAAATATACCTGGAGTTGTTTTATTATGTTAGTAATCCTTTGTCGAACTCTTCTGCAATCAAAACACTGACCCATACTTTGAGAACATATTTTCACGAAGTATAAGGATAAAACAGAATAAAATTGCAGTGCATTGTATTTTATTATTTACTGGGAAAAAGCTTTATAGCTTATGTTGTGAAATTGTAAACAATCCTTCGAAAAAAAGTGCCAATGGCATGAAACCTGAATGGAAGTAAAATCCATCAGAAGGTTGTCCAGAAAAAAAAAATGGGACACACACAAAAAACCTGCTGTGTGAAAAAGAGCAGTGAATACTTAGAAAAGAAGAGCATTTTAAATATACTCAAACATTTACCTCTCTCATTCAGTCATAATTAGGCTGCAAGTCTGAATTATGAACTGGTAAACGACAAACTGATCACATAACATGTTTGTAAAGCTTTAAATGTTAACTGTTAAAAAGCAATGTTATCAGCTTTTACGACTAAACATTTGCAAACAACCTTGTACTGGAGAATCTGCACAAATAAAATTCTTAGGGGCCGTTCACATATCGCACCTAAAAACGCGTGGAAAACGCTAGTCGCGCCGCTTTCTCCTTCTTTCCAAAGCGCTCGGGCAGAAGCGCCCCTGAGGCGTCTGCCTTTGCTAAGCAACCATGACGTGCTCTCTCCATGACGTGCCCTCTCCATGAAGTCCCGGAAATTTCAGCAAAGGATAAATGGATGCGGTGTGGACGCGCCTGGAAAAACGGGCGCATCGCACCGCGTGCGTGTCGCGACCGCGTCGCTTCCATTATGAGAGTGCATACTGCGCGCCTACATAGGAAATAACGAACTTGAGCACGCAAAAGAAACGACATGTGAACGGCCCCTTAAACAGTTCAGTAGTGCAGAGTTTACAGGTTACTCTTCATTTTGAAGGCTCAAAGTAAAGTACTCCCACTTCCCGCTGAATGCTGCAGAGACGCTGTTCGGGAAGCACGTGACATAAAACGAGGCCAGCTATTGGCTATTCGCTACTTCACCTGCTGTACTGGCTGAGTAAAACCTCTGGTGGCTCATTACTGCCACACTTTGGTCACCGCAGATTTGAAATATGCACGAAATGAGCCGCTTATGGCAAATAAAATTTATTTAGCGACGAATCGATTACTAAATTAGTTGACAACTATTTTAATAATCGATTTTAATCGATTAAATCGATTCGTTGTTTCAGCTCTAGTTTCAAACATGTAAGACCTCCGTTAATCTTCGGAACAAAGTTTAAGATATTTTAGATTATCTAAGAGCTTTCTGTTCCTCCATTGAAAATCTATGTACGGTATACTGTCCATGTCCTAGGGTTGGATGATTACCGTATTTTTCGGACTATAAGTCGCACCTGAGTATAAGTCGCATCAGTCCAAAAATACGTCATGATGAGGGAAAAAAAACATATGTCGCATTTATTTAGATCCAAGAGAAAACATTACCGTCTACAGTCACGAGAGGGCGCTCTGTGTCTTCAGTGCAGACTACAGGAGCACTGAGCAGCATAGATCGCCCTCTGGCGGCTGGAGACGGTAATGTTTTCTATTGGTTCATTTCTCTTGGGTCATTTCTCTTGGTTCATGTCAAATTAATTTTGATAAATAAGTTGAACCTGACTATAAGTCGCAGGACCAGCCAAACTATGAAAAAAAGTGTGACTTATAGTCCGGAAAATACGGTAATCAAAAAATAAATTAAAAACCGAAATTCATAACCTCTAACCGACGTCATTTTCCCATGTCGGTTATTTCGTTTTCTTTTATCCTGTTAACACTTCCTCCTTAAAAGCATACTACCGTGTGTGTAGCCACATGACTCTTCCCCGTCCAGTCAGTGGAATAAGAGCAAAACACGGAGTTGAACGCCGGTTAAACACATACTGATGGCGCGTGAGCGGTGAGACTTGTCTTCACTAAACTTTGTCAGTTGTATTTGTTTTATGGTTTGGACATTCAAGCGATTAGATAAACGGATGTGTATTATTATATCGAGCTACCATGTTCGCGCAGCTGCATTGTGGCACGAACACTCATATAAACAGTAGCTATGAAGATCGCACGCACAGAGGAACACAAAAACTAGTTGTCAGTGCTGTCCTGTGATTTATCACTAAAGTAGCTTAGAATCTCAAAACTTATTATAGCATGTTTGTGTGCAGCGCACATGAAGCACAAGCGCATGCATAGAGAGCAGCGGTCGGTGGTCACACTGTTCTGTGTATTTTAACTGTAGAAAAGGTTGTTCCGAGTCTAAACTACGATACAGAAAACTACATCACTATATCCTCATAAACGCAGCTGT
The DNA here is from genome assembly GCF_023724105.1 of Carassius gibelio. Taxonomy (NCBI): domain Eukaryota; kingdom Metazoa; phylum Chordata; class Actinopteri; order Cypriniformes; family Cyprinidae; genus Carassius; species Carassius gibelio. The sequence goes on along the minus strand of NC_068380.1, from coordinate 7,054,032 downwards.
TTTTGTTTCACGTGAACATAAACAGATGAGAAAGAAAACACACATGTACAGTATTTTTGCTTAAAGAGACAACAGCCTAATAAATGCGCTGCCTGTCATTAATGTTAATCAAAGAACAAAAGAAAATCATTCACTGATCTCGACTGAATATATTTAATAACTTTACATGATTAATCTTTATTTTATTTATAAAGAGAAAACTATGCAGTGTTTTTAAACTTTTAATTACAGTTTCTGTACCTGAAATTTAGTTTAGTTGTATTTATTTATGATATTGCTTATTGATTTGTTTGTTCCTTTCTTATTACTGAACTATCTTATTACTTGTCTTTAACACTTTAATATTAGAAATTTATATTAATCTAGTTGTTTTTGCTATGGTATTTTTTTTTTTAATCACAAGCAAAATTCCTCTTGCAGTGTTTTGTAGGCTGCTGATTTTTGCTCACGTTATTCAGCTGCAACAGAATGCTTTGTAAAAATGTTTAACATCTAAATGTTTGACTTTTTTTTTATATTGGACTTTTTATCTTATTGGAATCGAAACTAAGAATCGATAAAATTCAAATGATACCCAACACTAGTAAGAAATGTTACGGACATAGATAAAATAACTGCTGATAGTCAATCATATTTACAGTACAAACCTTGTCAGTGAACTATGAGGGCAAAAAAATAAAATAAAAAAATAATCGTTCATTAATCGTAATCAAGGTAAAATGCTCTATGAATCGAGGTTTTGATTTTTTATAATTGTCCAGCCCTACATCTTCGAAGTAGTCCATGTGACATCAGAGGGTCAGTTAGAATTTGTTGAAGCATTGAAAATACATTGTGGTCCAAAAATAATAAAAAATTACGACTTTATTCAGTATGGTCTTCTCTTCCGAGTCTGTTGTGAGTGCGACTGCTGTGGACTGTTGACGACGCTGCTGACGTGTTATCTTTGTTATTGGGCATGCCAGAAAACACGTCAGCAGCGTCATACATTGCATTACACCAAATATTGTTCTTTTTAGCAACGTCATATGACCCATTTACGAAACCTGCCAGGGACAAACCAGCATCCAAAACATCTGCTGCTGCCCAACTAGCCATGCTTTTTCCTGAGCAGGTCTGCTCTCAATGACAGTCAGAGAGCAGATTCATTGCCACTTTTATCACTATCATTTGTGAATAAATGTTCTCTTAAAGTGGAGTTCTTGATTCTGTACATGAGAAGAATGAATTTCAGACTGTTCATAAAAGAGAAATATGTAAATTATTCTGTCTGAATCAGTCAGTGTGTTAGAATCACTACTTTCATACAGCTTCAATGATTCTGCTCAACATCTTTCACATGATATGCTTTCAGGGTCCTTTGATTGCTACAGCATTTACAAACGGATACCACTGAAAGCTAACCGGAGCGGTGGCACCATCTCATTGGAGGTATGCATGCTTTTCTCTCTTTCTGATTATTGTTAATTTTGTCAATGAAAAGTATGACAAAATGTTGTTGACGAGCTTTTCCCCATGACTAAGACAAGTCGACAATAATGTCAATAAACGATATCTGTGACTATATCAACATGCAATATTGAGGGAAAATCGTAAATTTTTAAATAGTAAAATTTAAGACTAAATTAAACATGGCTGACAAAATTAACTTTAATTCTGATTCACTCAAAACCTTTTTTTGATGTAGCCATGCTATTCAATTCACAATCTTAACAATAATCATTGAAACGAAACTGTTTAGCAAGATGTTTTTTAGTTTTTTCCCGTTCTTCAATGTGACACACATCTGTTTTGATTCACCAGAGTTCATCGGGAAGCCCTGGTAAAATGGCCCAAGTCTCTAATTGGTTTGTGTACAGTTGATGTCATAAAGACTTCAAGCACTACAGTTTGTGGTTGGTGAATGGACAAGGCGGGGTGGAACCAAACATAGACAACAAGAAAAATACGATCATCTCGGAAAATCTGCTGTAACTAATCCCTCCTTCCTGTCACTGCAGGACTCCTCCCCACACGCTTTTATCTTTCTGTATGCTTTTTAAATTACTCTGGCTTTTAGAAAATGTATACAGATGAGGGAATTATTTTTGGCACAGTTCTTTTGTTTTTCCCCTCAATTTTGGTGCCAACTTTTTTTTTTTTGCACATATGGGGAGACACCATGCCATTCATCTGTTGGAGGAAAAAAAAAAAAAAAAGAGAAAAACTGAATCTTAGTAGCTGTTTTTAATTGTGAAGTCTCATTGTTGATCATAATGACCTATTTTTGGGCAATACAGAGGGAGAGGACTCCAATATTTTTATGGTCCTTTTTTATATATATCTATCTATGTGGTGGTGTTGTTATTTAGAAGAAAATGTATACTGTAATTTTTCAATGAAAACATGATTTCAAATATAAGAGAAAAACATGTAAATATACTTCACTGCATATAATCAGTTCAGGCATATTTTTCTGATAGTGCTTCAAAAGAAAATCAGGGTGAAATTCAAGTAATTGACAGTGTGACGGTGAAAAAAAAAACACGACATTGATTTCTTAAATTATTGTATACAGATGAGCGGAATCATTTTACAGGTGTAATACCAGCATACTCACGCACATGATAACAAGCGGAAACTTTCGTCGTTCACCGTGGAGTTTCAAAAACACCACAACCGTCAAAAGCACACTGTGTGTAGTGATCAACGAAAGGACTTTTCCTGTGTTCTGCACATTCTGACACTTTTATACTCCTAAAAAAAAAAGAAACCTACTATGTTGTCTGTTGTTGTTGTCTAATAGAGGACGTTCCTCTTGATTTTGGAACATGTTGACTGTACGTGAACGAAGCAGTTTATTTCTTTTTTGGCTGAAGGTGGCAAACATTTTTCACGTGTCAATTATTTCAATCATACCTCAGTCCTGTGAGATTGAATTTATTCAGAGCGGATCAAGTGTATGGAGGAAGCTTTGCACTGTGTACAAAAAGAAGCACCGTTTTCTCTTTGCACATGCTAGCTGTCACGAGTGACCTTACAGAGATTTGATGTATGAAAAATTGTTCAGTGAATGTTGCTTTTATTTTTCTGCCGCTGGCATCCAGAACGCAGGTCGAGAAGAAGCCAAACGAAAAGCAATCTATTACTGGTGCGCTCAAGATTTCATTTCAAGGACATAGCGAACCTTTTATCTGAAATATTGACGTATTTTAATATACAGCCAGTTGAAGACACTGAAAAAAAAATTGTTGACAAACACGGAGCTGCTGATTTCTTTCAAGTTGAAAAGCGGTTTTGGGTCAAACGCATATATATATATAAAATGCAGATTTTTAATGTTAAATGAATCTGATATGTATATTCTGCTGTAAATGTCTTTTTTCCTGCTGCAGATGTAAACTGTTTTGTTGGATGACTTCTGTTTATTTGCTGTAGTCTGGTGGCCGGAGGCAAAAGCACTTAATGTCGGAGCCTTGAAAAGATTTACAGATCCAGACACATAATATTTAAACAATTGAAAGGAATGGAGCAAAGGAAGAAAGCTATTGTAAATGTTCAAATGTAAAAGAAAAATGTAAAAACATTAAAAATGAAACCAAAATGTTTGTTCACTGATTTGGTTCAGGTTACTTTTGTGGTTGTTGGCGTTAATGTCTCATTTTCTAGATTCTTTTTTTCCTTTTCGCCTTATCTTCATGTGTCATTTAACAATGTTTTGAATGAACTGTGAGATCAGCATCATCTTGGAGTATTTCGCTGAACTACACAAACACCTGCAATTAATAAGTATTAATAATAAGCCACTCAAGGCTTGTCAGCTAAAGTAAATGCACTACACCCTATATATAAATGATATAACCCCTGACATGTAAACAGATTGTGATCTCCATGAGTATGGTCAGTGATGTGCATATTAGCTGGGGAATGTATTTAGAGTCATAGCTGGTACTATTTGATGGATTTTCACATGGCTGGAACCAAGGAGGTGTATATTACCTGAAGAGCATGGTCTGTCAGCGTTCCCGTTCATCTTTAAGGTCCTCAGCTGGCACCGGATCCCTGACAATGCTGATGGCATCACAAGATCTCTGCTAGCGACTATAGTGAGCTGTGACGGGAAAGACAACAGAGATTAGGAAAAGGAAAAGAAATACTATGGAAGTCAATGGGAACCACCAACTGTTTGATTACCAGTTCTCTTATGTTCAATATCATAAAGCAACTCATACAGGCTTCGAACAAGATGAGGGTGAGTAGATGATAACAGAACTTTCATTTTTGGGTGAACTATCCCTTTAAGTGGGTTACATAATTTATAAAGGCCTCTGGAAAAAAAGAAAAACATTATTCAATAGTGTTTGTACCATGCAAGTAACACGCACTACCAAAAATAAGTTTGGGGTCCGTAAGATTTTTATTTGCTGGTCAAAGCTGAATTCATTTGATAAAAAATGGGAGTGGAAACGGTAATATTGGGGTATATTATTTCAATTTTAAATAATTAGTTTTTACTGCAAAATAATTTTTTTCCTGTGATGTTTAGGTTGAATTTCAGCATCATCCAGTCTTCAGTCACACGATCCTTCAGAAATCATTCTAATATACTGATTTGGTGCTCAAAAAACATTTCTTATTATTATCAGCATTGAAAACAGTTGTGCTGCTTGATACTTTTGTGGAAACCATGCGTTTCAGACCAGGAACTATATTTGCCCACATTTGTCCCATCATGTCTCACTCTTAAATGGGTCTGTCCATCTCAACTCACAGAGTGACCCCTTGTCTCTGTCATGACCGCATTCTCCTTGTCTCAACAATATCTCCGTCTCTGTGCCACATCTACCAGCAGGTCTTCCATCTACTAAAGACAGGATGTCACATAGCTGAAAAATAGACTAAAAACACTTCCCTGATGCCTGGATCTATCAAGGTTTCCAGACAGGCTGCAGATATTCAGCCTTATTTCCTGATATAAACATGACGCGGTTTTCAGGTCACTCAGATAGCCTGTTTAGAATGTTTTGTAAAGTCCAAGTCATTGTAGACGTACAGTTTGAAAATTGTAAGAGCAACATATGATTTGACTTGTCATTTTTATTATTAAATATTATCAATCAATATGACAGAATGGCTTGTCTATATATATATCCATCCATCAATGGAAAAATGGCGTAACGCATTAAGAAAAATGTACAACACATCAATTTAGCATTTCATGTAACTAAAGGAATCAAATAGCAAGAAATTATATTGTAACATCACTAAAGCCTTGTGATTCAACAAAGTCTTCTTTATGACCATCACTCAACCCGAACAGCACTGATTCAGACATGTGTAACAATGGCACTTACACAGGCCTCCTATTACTGGACTACACAGTTATAACAGGGTAAGCCCACAACAATAAACATGCACAAGTTTAATACTGTATCTCTCAGAACTCAATGTCCTTTCCTGCCTACACTACTCTGGAAAAAAAAGTCCATTGGGATTCTATAAAGAACCCTACAGTATATGGTTCTATACTCAACTCCAAAGAACCCTTTATGCCAAAATATGCATATTTTCCCTTACTATATACAGTAAGGGAAAATAACCCTTTTTGTCACAAACAATGGGCTAAACAGTGCTTTATGTATTTACATTAGCCATTTAAAATGATTAATTCTGAAGAAAATATGCACCTCTACATAAAAATTAAATAAAATGCCACAGTGCACATCCTGTACACCGAAGAAAATGTGACATCTAAATTGGTAAACTGGTTTTATTGAAGTCTAAAATGTTGTTTAAAATCACTGAATCAACATAAATACATTAATGTATACCAACAAAACTATCACGTAGAAATAGGTATAATTGTGTACTAGCAGTCTCTTTAAGTTGACAGGTTTGTCTATTTATTAGGTACACGCTATAGTCACACTAACATGACTGCAAGTTCTTCAGATGTCAAAACATGCCTTCCAGCTCTTATTGACCAGCAACATGCTTACTTTGTATTGCTTTGTATGGGTTTCAGTATTTCATGCTCATATTTTTTGCATATTAGTCAGATTAGAAAATGTAACAAAGTTTCAGGAGTAGTCAAATTACAATCTACAGTTATAAACATGAATTCAAGACAAACCCAGAAGAACAGAGAGAGAGAAGATGGACATGTTTCCATTTCTTCTGTGGATTACTTTTGAGTCTTTGGTGTTTGCAGTTAAAGTATACAAAAATATAATAATTTGTTTTGCTGAATTACTGGTATATTGTGCTAAACGCACTGTATTTGCTTGTTGAACATGCATTATAAAATGAAGATGAGCTTTGGAAAAGACCTACACCTTACTCATAGAGCACTTTAAGTAGATAGGCTACAAACTGGACAAAGGTAAAGTAAGAGAATTACTTTTATAAAATGTATAAATGATAAGGCACGATATCTTTTGTTCAGTGCTGGTGTTCGGTTGCAGAGACAGCCGTTCACATACGTGATACAGTACATGAACCCACAGGCAAACTTTCTTTCTCAGTTGGCTCATTTTGGCTTTCATGGGCTCTATAATAACATTTTCTACCTCATGAATTTTTCTGAATATGAAATGAATATCTTCATAAATGGATATTAAGGCTTTAGCCACTGTAGGATAATAGAAACTCACATTTTGCTTAAACTGAACAATAACTCCCGGCAAATAATCTGTCGAGGTATAAAACCCATGCCACCCATATCTTTATTCGTTTCAGAAATATTTCTGATCGATAGATAAAAATACATGGTTCTCATATATATGCTGTCAAATGCGCCTTATTAAAGTTTCCTCTTTTTAGAGTTCACCAAAATAGCTGAAGAGTATTAATACAGATGTGGCACAAGAAAGCCTATAGAATCATTCATTTAGACGAGATGACAGGTCAAATATATGATTCTGTCAGGAGATAAAGATCATTCATCCTGCCACCAGCTCTCTATTACTGTACGCTCTAATAATATAATCCAAACCATGAAGGGGCTTGATGAGACTTCATCTCAACTATATGAGAAAACAAAACAGCCTGCCTTCATTAACAGTTAAATATTGTTTTGGTGTCACGTTTACCAATGAGTCCCAATCTGCTTTTCATTGATTGTGTTTGTAAGATGCAAAATATGCCCGTAACTAAAAAAAATCTAATGACTTTTGCATAACAATTTAACTGCTGTTTTTAATCAATGCATTAATAATCATGCTTATATTGTAGAATCCCCAATATAGTTCATAAACCTCTAATCCCTGTTTTTCAGTGCTAAAACGTACTCTTATTCTCTATTTCTCTCTCTGAGCTCATGGTGAGATTTGCATATTCAGGTGTCATAAGTGTGTCACGAGAGGAGTTTTCTGTCAGCTCAGGGTGGTCCTGGTCCTGTGGGGTGCACTCAATGACATATAAACTAGCAGGACACTAACCACACGTGCGCAGCAGCAGCGGGACGCATGAGCTCATCTTTAGAGGCGTGTCCTGTCCGCTTCTCATGAATATTCATGATGCTCTTTACAGTCGGCTCAGCAGCGTGTGTTTCTCGCAGTAAAGATGTGTGGGAGGTGAGAAGACCTCACAGCAGCTCGGCTCTCGTTAACAGTAATTAAGCATCTGTCTGAAGCTCAGGCTTAATTGGCAATTAACAATGTGTCTGATAAGGGTGAGTGTGTCAGGTCTATGTTTAGAATACATTAAGGTAAATATTCACTCAGACACATCAACACTCATGATTCAAACTAAATTTGATCATTGATTATAAGGATTACTGGAGTTTTACAAGGAAATATTACTTAATTTTTCGAAATATTTCGGATCTTAATTCAAAGTGTTACTTTTACTTGTAATTATTTATTTGTGAAATTTACAAGTTTTTTTTTCCTAAGTGACAATCGTTTCTACACCATTTTCATGTAGGCTATACATTTAACAAAATTTCTACTTCAAAACGTCATGTTTCATTCAGTGTGCTACTTGTCATTTCATTGTAACTATTTGTAAAATTTACTAATTTTTGAGTGAAAAAATCTGAATGAAAAATGTTTCTCCTACATTTTTTAATTGTATACTAAGTACATAAAATGTGAAATGTAGTGATTTCAATGTGCAATGGATGATTCAAATGTGCTGTTACACAATTTATCCCTGAAATAAATATGGTTTGGCATCGCAAATCCAATTGCTTACAAATGGATGAAAACTGCCAACTACTTATTTATTTATTATTATTATCATTAGGGTCAAAGACGTTAAGATGTCCGCATCAAAAGAAATGTACAAAAGTGATTTTGTGTCCATAGAAAGCACATTAAATTTGAGTAAAATGTCTTCTTTTTATTCTCCAAAAACTTATTTGAAACCTTAAATGTCAAAATTTGGTTGAAATAATGTTACATTGTCATTCAGTGTAACACAATATTTATGCAAAAAATCAAACAACATGCTTATTCTGATGTGTAAATATTAAAATATCTAAAAGAATAATGGAGCATACTAAATGTTATTGTGTTTTAAATTAGTAAAAAATTCTTACTGACAAATGGGGAAAACCTAGGATAGTGGCAAATGTAAAAAATGTAAAATTACAACTCATTAGTATTTGGGGTGAAAGTAATTAGTCTTTTAATATGTCATAAATAGATTTTTGTTGTAAATATGCCTGACAAGACATTTTACTGGGTGTCTTCTGTAAATCAGGAAACTGTATATTTATTTTTTTGCTCAGAAAAACAAATACAAAATTGCAATTAAATAAAACAGAAAACTTTATGCATTTTTGGGGGGTGGGGGGTGGACTACAACAGTTTAAAGCAGTATTACACTTTTTTTTGCGCTTAAACACTTTTTCGTCATTGACCCGTTAGCAAATAATAATTTATATAATTTTTAATAAAATGTTAAAAATAAAAAAACAAAAATAAAAATGTACCGATTCTATTTTCTGGTGTGATACGTTTGTTTGTGTACACTGAAAACAAATATATCACAAATAATTTCTTATTTACAAACATTAACATATCTAGTGGTCATAAAATGCCAAGCCTGCCTCATTAGTTTGTAGGATACACTATTTACACAGGCTGTGTACTGCACGTTATGTCAAATAGTTCGTCGTTCAGGTGTTCCACACATACAGAAAAGTGACAAATTGTGCACAGTATACACATTGCATACTACTCTCTTTCAGAAAGTAGCTGTAAATCAATCTCAACGCCCAGCGATGAGATCAATTCCCTCCTCGTGCAGGCGGAGGTAAGTGTTGGAGTAGATCTGCTGTGGAGGGGGCCGTCTCGCAGTGGGCTAATTGACATGACATATTGACAGGCACTCTTCTGCGTCTGGGGATTCCGGCGCCTGCACAGCCTTCCACATCTCTAATAATCACTGATTAAAAAGCAGTTAAGAGCCTGTGAAGACCAAAATGTGCATTAACCAAACGACCTTCTTGGAGGGAAAAACAGCAGCACTGGCAGAGAGAAGTGATGGCAGGAGTTCTCTGGGAAAAATGCCTGCCCTCTCCCAAACCAGGGCACGGTTATCAAGAGATGAGATGTTTCTAAAATGTGCTTTGCTCATATCCTCTTTTTGCCCATATTCATATTATATTTATTGAGTTGACACTGGTTTGTTTACGAGCGGTTTAATTGGCTAAGCAGCTCCGCCATGCAGCCAAATGTCTGAAATAACCTTTGAGTTCTGGCTGATCTAATATAATTACATTTTTGCAGTTCATCCTTGACCTCATTCCAATGAAATAATTAAGGTCTCATAACGGTTTAATTTGAAAAAGTTATGCTCTCTCCAAAGCTTCTATGCTTGCTGGAGTATGTGTTGTCAGATTGGTTAATATAACAGTTCTTCACAGAAAATCAGTGCTTGAAGACCTGGTTGGGCATTATTTTTGCAATCTGGTGCCACTAGTGGTACATAAATGACACTACAGCTTCAGAATGTAAATCTCCGCTGATTCTGTATCTACATGTACAGTTTGTCCATAATAATCCAATAAATTACTCAAACACCAACATTTCCATCTTTCTGTCCTTTCATGATCACGTGCTGAACTTCCAAAGCGAGCTTCCAGCTCGTTCATTACTGTTATCAGCCTGAATAAATGTTCTTGTCCAAATCAATAGTTTTCTCCGAGCAAACGTGACTGAAGAACACACACGGGAAGCTGCAAGAGCATCAATCACACCATCTTGACTGGAGAAAGTTCAAAGCAGCCCTGAAGCAGATGCGCTCCTCGCTCTGCCAGTGATATAAATGCTTTCTAGGTTAGTTTAGCAAGCCTGATGCCTAATCTGTAGAGCAAAATTCTATTGAGACATCAAATGAGTCCTCAGCGGCATGACAATGTTAATTCCTGCTTCTTACACTCTAAAAAATGTTGGGTTATTTTTTCTACCCAACCGCTGGGTTAAGTCTGTTGGGTCATTTTATTGGGTTATTTTCTCAGTGTTGGGTAGTTTTTAGTGTAACCCAGCCGCTGGGTTACAAGTTGGGTCAATTTTAGTGACAGTTGAAACAGTGAACCCCTCCCCCTCCTCGACGCCTCAACTCTACCTTCGCGCCGCGGGCATTTTGAATCACCTCAGGAGTCGAGAGCCATCGTTTTTCAGCGAGGACAGCTGTTATTCGGAGAAAAAAGGGTATGTGTGTGTGTTATTTTTATCTATACAACTATAAAATAACAGAATATGCAAAATAAGGCGGTTCGCTTGACATTAACAGTTTTAAAAAGTAACTCCTTGCTTCGTAAGCTTTGTAGGCTAGTCTGTTATGTTACAGCTTTTTCATGCTTTTTGAATAAATCAAACGTCTCCTTTGGTAAACATTTCCTCTGAAATACGTTACTTACACCATTGGTTTCCAACCTGGGGTTCGCGCCCCCTCAAGGGGGGCGCCAGAGTTCACAGGGGGGGCGCGGGAGCGGATATGTTTGAGGTGAATAAAGATGTATAAAATGTTCTACTAATAATTTTATATAAAGATATTTTTTCAAAGTTTTTAAAAAAATCATATGCTAACAATGCCGATATCAATTACAATTTCGTTAAATATTAAAAAAATTTTAAATATAGGCGCGTTGCGCGTGGCAAGCGCGCTCATAATGTAAGATACGTCGGCGCGACCACAACAGTGCCCAACATCAAATGGCAAACATAATGCAAGCGGAACGAAACTGCTCCTTATTGGGTCATTCTCACGAAACTGTTGAAACGCCATGTCACTAGTGATTTTAGATATTAAACATGCAATTTAGTAATATATAAAAACACCATAATAAAGACAATACTGTTCTCTACCTTGCACAAAGAGTAATTTCAACATAGGAATTAATTATTTTTGCATTTTATTGCGTTTTCTGCTGAAATTCTCATTACCGCAATGCGTCCAGCTGTATCTTAACATATGTTATGTTGTAATTTAAACAAATTACAATAAAAATATTCTGAAAAAAGTAAATGGATATTCTTCTATAATTTTTCACATGACAGAAAAATGACAGATTGAATATTCATGTACAATAATAATGATACAATAGTGGAAATATAAAGTGTCCATGACTAATGTTCTCATCCTCCGCAATATTTTTTGAGGGTCATTTATGCACACAATTTTTTTTTAAATATAAATCTTGATTTTAAATTAAGCAACACATGAGGCAGAACCTTCAAAATACCAACAAGGTAGGCAGATATCTTCATATTGTTCCAGTTAAAAGTGTAAAATTCTCTTGTCAGAACGTCTACACGACAAATTGATTATCATCACCGAAACGGGTAGTTTTCCACATTTAGAAAAATATTAGATTACAAATTTTCTATGAAAATATACTTCATTAATGCCTGATTATATACACTGAGTAAAAAATTTGCTAAATCGTCATGGTTTCTCTGTTGTTAGCAAAACATGCTAAGACGCCTCATCCTCCGCAACACCATTTTCACTCACCGCAACAATTTAAGGCCAGTTGCGGTAGAGAGAACCTCTTTTTCGGTAATGAGAATTTAATCATACAGACTATTGTTAAATGTATATAATGAGTTATTAAATTAAATATTATTTAATAACAAAACAAAAAAGCTTAAGCAAAGGCTAGGGTGACCAATTTCAAAGAAAATGTTTATACCAACCCACCAAACCCCAGGAAGGAGAGAGACATTGTGGGTTAGAGGTTACAGCAGGAGTAGTTATCAAAAATTGTTGGGAAGCCTACACAAATGTTGGTGCATCTATCATTATGAGGACTTTCTATAAGTGTAATGATTTTTATACTGAGCAACAGAACTTTGTGTGTGTGTGTGTGCACTTTGGATGGGTTAAATGCAGAGCACAAATTCTGAGTATGGGTCAACATACTTGGCTGTATGTCATATTGGAATAATTTCTAAAGGATCATTTGACACTGAAACCTGGAGTAATGATGCTGAAAATTCAGCTTTGTCACCACAGAAATAAAATTCTGGTTCAAAGTATATTAAAAATATAACAATCACTTTATCATAATATTACTGTTTTTACTGTAGTTCTGATCAAATAAATGCAGCCTTGATGAGCAGAAGAGGCATTAAAAAACGTTTATTATTTTTTATTATTGATGCTAAACTTTTGAATGGCAGTGTATTTAAATATGACAAAATGCAGCAGTTTTAAATTCTAATTCAAAAACAATTATTAAAGAATGGTTAGGGTTAAATTGAAGGAGAACATCTTTATGGAAAAAATAAAAATATATTGTGAAACATTTTTTTTAGGAATGAGCGATTTTGGAAAAACTTTAGGTAAACACTTGGGTGTACTCTTTACCAGAACCAACTCTTTCAGTATAAAGAAAAAAATCCACTTGAGTTATCATAGACTACATTCCCACTGTCAATGACTATTAATAAATAGTTATTATATAATTATATGATTATTACATAAAATATAAAATAAAATAAACATTATTTTGTAATAATGTATTGTGAATATTTTTTTAATAATAAAACTAAAATTACAAAACTAATATTAGTCTTGTTTGTTTTCTAACATTGCACTATTAAGTATTTATTTTTGTGGAAAACCACAGGGTCCCCTTTAAACAGCTTCTCTTAAAACTTATTCATAAAGCAGCTGTGACAGAATTTTACTAAGGAATGGGGAGAAATCTTAAGCTAAGAAAAAGAGTGAGGATGACCTTTTTGGTATGGATGATGTCAGCATGATTACTAACTACACCCACAGTGATTGGCTGATGAGGGATGGGTATCTGTCAGTTTTTTTATAATAGAAATATTGTAGAATGAGATATCATGTTGCCATAATCAAATAAAGATTTCAAAATAAAAATGTTGCAATATTCAAATAAAGTTTGAACTAGAGTGTCACTAATTAAACAAGCATATGTTCAGCTAATTGTCAGCCTCTACATGTCTGCATCTTATAAATAATTGTTATATGTATAAGCAGCCTTTTAATTAACAGACTAGAATTATTATGGCTGATATGACAGTAAGATTTAGTTAAAAGGTAAAATAAATCCAAACTGGATTGCTGTGGAAACAGCCATTTTAGGATTGTTTAGGATTTGGTCTTTGTGATTTAGCTGTCCTCTTGACTACCACTAACTTTTCACAGATTTAAGAGCTGATTTTTACATAAAAACACTTTATGAAGTACTTGAAGAAGAGTCATAGAGTCCTAAAGATGTGGAGTTAGGAGCAACATTTAGTTTCACTTAAAATATTTTGTGAAAATGGCCCCTGGTGTTTTTACCCTATGTTATCTAGTTATGAAGCACTGCAAAATAATTTATGCCAATATTATCCAATTTATTTTCTACATTAAATATTATTTGTTTGACTATACCACATACTTAATATGCCTATTATCATTACCGAAATCATGAACCTCATTTCCGTAACCTATGTATCATTACCGCAACATGCATTCTTTTAAGATTTATTTAAGAAATTGAAAAATAGTAGTCTGCTTTTAAATGTATGTGCAGAATCTATACATTATGTTCTTTCAGGTTTGCAACATCATTTTGAAAATATTTCAGTTTTTAATGAAAAAATTAATAAAAATGGGTTGCAAAATGCAGAAGGTGTTGCGGTAATGAGAGAAATAATTGAAAAACACATAAAAATGTTATTATAAAAATATATTTTATACAAAAGTTTCAAGTAACTGTGCATGACTGTTAACAAACCATTTTTAAAAATGTGAAAATGTATTATTTTTCCCCATGGCACTGGACTTTTCAGAGTGTTACGGTAATGAGATTTTTAACGACATGTTTTGGAAAATATGTTCAAAAAATTGTTAAATTGTCAGTAAAACTTATTTCAATTTATGGTCACTGACACTTCAGACCTGGCTCTTAATGCTTAAAAAGAAAATTTGTTGATACAAACATTTTTTAAAATGTCATATATTAAATCTTTGAAACTACGATTTCGTGAGAATCACCCTATTGTGTGGTTGATGGACCGTTTATCAGTTTGGGCCAGTGCAGCGCGAGCCGATCGTGATCATGCGATGCTGTTACTACACAGCGCTAAAAAGAGATCCAGTAAAGAAAGCATTTGAATTTGCCACAGAAGTAATAACATCGCTGCAAGATCTAGAGAGAAACATTCACATTTCTCTGTTATTAACGGATCAAACAGCACGTGGAAACCAGGAAGAAACATTGTGCCGTGAATTAACTATCCAGTGTCCAGATCTGCAACATTCACCATGTATACTAACACTAACTGCAACCATGAAAGTAGGCTATAATGCCTTCAAGTAACATTACGTCGGTTTTATTTTGACATTATGAATACAATTGCTGCCCTCAAATGTTAATCTGAAATAAAATAAACCTTGGTTTATAACTACTACAATATTTCATTTTTTTCAAGAAGCTGTTTTGTTTTATATGCTCATAAGAAGAATAAATTATAGCTCCAGAATTACTCAAAGTAAAAAATATCACACTTTATTATGTTAGTTTTAATATCGAACCAAACCGTGAATTTTGTGAACCGTTAAACCCCTAATATATACTATATATACTAATATATATATTAGTGCTGGGAAAAAAATTAATTGCATTCAAAATAAAAGTTTTTGTTTGCATAATATATGTGTGTGTGAACTGTGTATAATTATTTTGTATATAAATACACGCATATGCATGTATTAATTTATTTTTTTTGCATGTATATAATGTATATACAGTAGCCTAATACATAATTTATATTATATATAAATAATTTATATATAAATAAATAAAAATATTAAATATATACATGCATATATGTGTATTTATATATACAAAATAATTATACACAGTACACACATATATAATATGCAAACACAAACATTTTTATTGTGGATGCGATACATTTTTTCCCAGCACTAATATACATTATATATATATATATATGGGGGAGGGGGGGGGTCCCGGATTGTTAAATATGTACATGGGGGGGCCCCAAGGACAAAGGCTGGGAACCACTGAACCGCTGAGCTATTTAGTTGGTTTAAGGTAGATATTGAGATACATCACGCAAGTGTCGCGTCATAAAGCAAACATATAATGTTAAGTTATAACGTTATATGCGACGCGACACTCGATCGCCTCATGTGTCCATAAACTATCATGTAAAATAATAAAGACGAAAAAAACAGTTTAAATAAAATAAAAATCAGCAATAACTGTGGAACCAAATAAATGAGAATAAAAACTACTTTTATGTTTTAAGGAAGCATGGTTCAGCCCTGGACGAAGCCATCGTCCAGCTACTGGATTTCTGGAGGAACGCTTGTGAAATGTCAGGAAGAGAACCCGTCGTGAAAACTGCACAAGCCATGAGAAAGAGGATTCTCAAGCCATAAGCAGCACCTTGGTTATACCAGGTAAAAATTTATGTTTGCTATCTTTTACTAAAAGCAAGTGTTTATTATTTTGGCAAATATCCTTAATTTTGTTGTTAAAATTATATTTATTTGTAGAGCCAAGTATTTCATCTGACAGAGCAGTACAACTTGCAGAATGGCTTAAAAATAATATGTGGCCAGCTAACCAAGTTGCAGATTACATGAAAGAAACAGCCATCCACAGGGCTCAGTGGATAAGAGCTAACGGGACAAAATCTATCGAGGAAATAACTTGTGAATTCCCTCGACTCCTTGATACGCCAGGCATGGTAGGTCCAAATCTGTGCATCTTTTTCCAGAAAGTCAGAATTCCTTTTTATGGTCATCAGGATGGGCGATGTGGCAAAAAAATAAACATGTGTCTTGTAGGGATATATTTTTAAATAGGCAAATTAGTTTACCTGTACTGCTCTGGAACACTGGAAGGCTGAAGACAGAGTATTGCCTTTTAATTTTTTTAAATAAGTTAATGCACTGTTGATTTCTCATTTTCAGATTTCACAAGACTTCTCTGTATTATTCCCCGACCACGCAGAGAGACTTTTCCAAACTTGGAAAATGAGTTTCAAAGACAAAATCCTTTGCTTTGCCAGCCAGGAGAAAAAGGCGCAGGAGCTTCTCCAGAATTTAAACAAAAGTTTGTCTCCAGGTACAGTTGTGAATGCAAGAACTAATAGTTATTCATTAGAATAATGATGACAAAATAATTAATACAAAATATTAATCTGCACAGAAGTCCAAAGTGACGTTGCACTCAGGCTGCTTCCTGTAATACTGCCCACCCCTGTCTACAAAAAAGGGATGAAAATGTTCAAACCAAGCTTGGAAGAAAATATCAAGTCTTTCATTGAATTCAAGCATGTAAGTAATTTTGTATTGCACACATCACGTGCAAACCATACTAAGAGCAAATTAAAATGGCTAAACATATCAAGTGTTTATAAAGTCACTGTCATCAGCATTAAATTCTTTATTTGTCATTGCTTAGAATCAGAAAAGAACTCCAAAAGCTATATACAGTGGCAAGAAAAAGTATTTGAAACTAGAGGTCGACCGATATTGGATTTGGCCGATACCGATAGCTAGGTTGGACCACACTGGCTGATACTGATAAATTAACCGATAATTTAAAAAATAAACAGTACTTGTCACAGACACGCCAGCCTCCAACACCACCCAATCACAGCACGCGCCATCACCTGAGTACTAATCACACTCACCTGCTCCTCATCTACCTGCAATCTCCCCAGCACTCAAAAGTCACACACACACACGCAGTCACTGTCCGGTCTCGTTCGCAACTAGGTCTATACCTACCTGCTAACTCTAAGGACTAACCATATACCTGACTTACCTCTCTCCGGTGATCTCCAGTGTGCTCCTGTTCCCATCGTGTGTGTGTGTGTCATCTTCCTCCATCGTCTCAAGCCACCACTTCTCGGATCATCCCACCTTCCAAGACACCAGCACTGTATCCTCACCCATTGGTTCACCATTGCTCACCTTCACCTCTGCTTGTGTCAAATAAACATCATTCCCTGTCATTTTCAGTCTCCGGTCCCTGACTACCGTAACAGAAGACCGGACCCAGAACGAGCGACACAAGCATGAGCCTCACGGACCCCTTCCAGGACCTCTTTGACGCGTTGCGTCGGACGATCACCAGCATTCCATCACCCCCTTCACCAGCGAGCACTTACGGAAACAACACCACCTCTTCCTCCTCTACCGTGCACGCCAGCCCCATGGCCAAACCGTCGCCCTTCTCTGGTTCGGCGGAGGAATGCAGCGGATTTCTCCTCCAATGGTCGCTGGTCCTGGAGATGCAACCGCACTTGTACCCCACCGAGCGATCTAAGGTAGCCTTCCTAATCTCCCAGTTGCAAGGTAAAGCTCTACAATGGGCCGATTCCATTTGGACCCAAAACAATTCTGTCATCCAGTCATATTCTAGCTTTGTTGACCACTTCCGAGAAGTTTTCGGGAGACCTGCCTGGGATTCATCCATTGGTGAGAAACTTTATAATTTAAAACAAGGAAAAATGGCTGTCAATGAATATGCTCTTAAGTTCAGGACTCTCGTGGCCACAAGTGGATGGAATGAGCAAGCCTTGCTGACCACCTACCGTCAAGGATTGGATCCTCGAGTGCGGTTGCATCATGCTGCATACGAGGACACCATCGGGCTCGCACACTTCATTCAACTATCCATCCGCTTCGCCACTCATATGCAGTCGTGCCTCGAAGAGCACCAGGGCCAGTCACATGCCAACTCACCCCTCTGCCGTCCAGAGACAGTCAGCTCCCCAGAACCAGCCCACGAACCCATGCAAGTAGATTCCACTCGACTCTCGATGACTGAACAGCAAAGTCGGCTGGCCCAGAATCTCTGTTTATACTGTGGATCTCTGGGGCATATCATCTCCCTATGCCCCGTCCGCCCTCCTCGTCCAATGGTGAGTGCCGTTTTCCTTTCCAAGTATCAGATGAAGCCACTCATCACTGTTGTGACACTTACTGCCGCTAATGTTTCCCCTCCAGTCCATGCACTCCTCGATTCTGGGTCAGCCGGCAACTTCATCTCCGGCACCCTCTGCCTACCAGATCCATTCAATAACTGGAAAACCGCCAAGCAGGAGACAAGTTCGCCGTGGTGTCGGTCCTCTGACCCTCCAGATCGGGCTGCTTCATGTGGAGAAGATCCATCTGCTGGTTCTGGAGGAATCCACTGCTGACGTGATTCTAGGGCGCCCATGGTTGGAGCAGCATAATCCGGTAATCTCGTGGAGGACCGGTGAAGTCCTGAAGTGGGGCGATTCCTGTTTCCAAAGCTGTCTGTCTGGACTTCCGGTTCCATCCACTCCTCTCCCAGAACCACTGCCTGTCTATACCACCTCCATTGAAAGCCCAGTTGAAAGACAATCGGTGAATATCCCATCATGTTACGCCCCCTTCAGTGACGTCTTCTGTCCCAAACGGGCCTCCAAGCTGCCTCCACACCGGCCATGGGACTGCGCCATAGATCTGCTTCCGGGTGAGCCAGTGCCAAGGGGAAGAGAAGGCATTGGAGGATTACATCAAGGAGGTGCTGGTGCAAGGCTACATCCGTCCATCTACTTCCCCTGCTGCTTCGAGCTTCTTTGTGGAGAAAAAGGACGGAGGCTTGCGGCCATGTATTGATTATCGCTGCCTCAACAATATCACCGTGAAATTCCGTTACCCTCTTCCTCTCGTCCCAGCAGTCCTGGAACATCTCCGTGGTGCCACTGTCTTCACCAAGTTGGACCTCCGCAGCGCGTATAACCTCATCTGAATACGTTAGGGGGACGAGTGGAAGACAGCCTTTATCACCCCTACTGGTCACTACGAATATCTTGTTATGCCATATGGTCTAGTTAACGCCCCCTCTGTATTCCAGGATTTCATTCATGAGGTGCTCCGGGAGTTTCTCCACAAGGTCGTCCTAGTGTATATCGATGACATCCTCATCTACTCCCGGAGCCTAGCGGAACATCAACGCCACGTTGCGGAGGTCCTGCAATGCCTGAGAGAGTTCCAACTCTATCTTAAAGCAGAGAAGTGCTCCTTCCATCACCCCTCAGTGCAGTTCCTTGGCTACAATATCGATAACAGTGGCATCCGGATGGAAGAGGGGAAGGTGGATGCCACCCAGAACTGGCCAACACCCACTACCCTAAAAGAACTCCAACGATTCCTCGGTTTCGCTAACTTCTACCGCCGCTTCATCCAAGACTACAGCTCCATCACCACTCCTCTCACCAGCCTTCTCCGAAATAAGCCCAAGTTTCTGTCCTGGACCCCAGCCGCCACGGAGGCGTTCAATTCCCTGAAGGAGGCCTTCACCACAGCTCCCCTCCTGGTCCACCCCGATCCCGATAGGCCATTCATCGTGGAAGTCGACGCCTCCACCAACGGGGTAGGAGCGGTGCTCTCCCAGCAGCAGGGGAATCCCAGCCGATTCCATCCATGTGCCTTCTTTTCCCGCAAGCTCAACCCGGCGGAGGCTAATTACGACATCGGCAACCGCAAACTCTTAGCCATCAAGTTGGCACTTCAGGAGTGGAGGCATTGGCTGGAGGGAGCCAAACACCCATTCCTAGTACTCACAGACCACAAAAACCTTGAATATCTGTGCATGGCCAAGAGGCTTAACCCCAGGCAGGCTCGCTGGGCTCTATTCTTTACCCGCTTTAATTTCTCAATTTCCTATCGGCCCGGATCCAAGAATGTCAAGGCTGACGCCTTATCCCGTTGTTAGACTCCTGAAGAAAACCTGGAGGAACCGTGCAAGGATGTAGGGAATGCGCCATCTTGAAGAGTCCCCGTCACCTACCATCTGGCAAACTCCTCCCTCTGCCCGTTCCTAACCGTCCATGGTCACACCTAGGGGTGGACTTCATCACAGACCTACCACCTTCGAAAGGCTGCACATGTATTCTTGTAATTGTTTATAGATTCTCTAAATCATACCATCTTATTCCTCTGAAGGGACTACCCACGGCCATGGAAACCGCGGAGCTGATGTTCAACCACGTCTTCCGGTACTTTGGCATCCCTGAGGATATCGTTTCTGACAGAGGTCCCCAATTCATCTCCCGAGTCTGGAAGGCCTTTCACTCCCTCCTAGGTGTGGCCGTCAGCCTGTCATCTGGATACCACCCTCAGTCGAACAGGCAGACGAAGATGAAAATCCAAGAGATTCATCGCTTCCTCCGTACCTTCTGTCACGGCCACCAGGACTCTTGGAACCAGTTCCTGGGGTGGGCCGAGTACGCACAGAACTCCCTGCGCCAACCTTCCACCGGACTCACTCCATTCCAGTGCGTGCTCTGCTACCAGCCCCCGCTCTTTCCCTGGTCAGGTGAACCCTCAGACGTACCATCCGTCGACTACTGGTTCCGAGAGAGCGAGAGGGTCTGGGACTCGGCCCACCATCAGCTACAATGGGCCCTACGTAGACGCAGGTTGACAGCCGACCTTCACCGCTCCGAAGCTCCAGCCTACCAACCAGGACAGAAGGTCTGGCTGTCAACCCGAGACATCCGCCTGCGTCTACCATGCCGCAAACTGAGTCCCAGATTCATTGGCCCATTCACCATCGCAGAGCAGATCAACCCAGTCACATACAAGCTACACCTCCCTCCTGAGTATCGTATCCACCCCACGTTTCATTTATCACTCCTCAAACCTCACCATCCTTCTGACTCCCTCTCCACAGAGCCTGGCGTAGCCGCAGCCGAAACCCCCCTCCCATTCATCCTGGACGATGGTACTGCCTACGAGGTTCGCGTGAACTTGGATTCCCGACGCCGTGGTGGACAACTTGAATATCTAGTGGACTGGGAAGGTTATGGTCCAGAGGAACGCTCATGGGTCCCATGCAACAACATCCTGGACCCGAACCTGCTGGACACCTTCCACACCAATTACCCTGACAGACCTGCTCCACGGGGAAGAGGAAGACCACCACGACGTCGGGGTCCTCGGCCCTCAGGAGCGGGCCATGGGGAGGGCGGTACTGTCACAGACACGCCAGGCTCCAACACCACCCAATCACAGCACGCGCCATCACCTGAGTACTAATCACACTCACCTGCTCCTCATCTACCTGCAATCTCCCCAACACTCAAAAGTAACATACACACATGCAGTCACTGTCCGGTCTCGTTCGCAACTAGGTCTATACCTACCTGCTAACTCTGAGGACTAACCATATACCTGACTTACCTCTCTCCGGCGATCTCCAGTGTGCTCCTGTTCCCATCGTGTGTGTGTGTGTCATCTTCCTCCATCGTCTCAAGCCACCACCTCTCGGATCATCCCACCTTCCAAGACACCAGCACCGTATCCTCTAGGCTTTTTCCTAAATTCCATTTTATTTCCAAATTCCGTTATTAAATTTTTCTGGATTCTGTTTTTTTTTTTTTTCAGTTTAATTTTACTCCACTCCTTTTTAATAGTTAAATTAAAGTTTCTTAATCATATAGCAAGTCTTCTATCTGCGTTTTCTGCATTGCGGAAAACATAGGGCCCTACATTTATCCCAGCACAATGTAAACTCTCACACTTTAACTGCTTCTATTCTTGAATCAGTAAGTCACTAAAAGACTTTGTGATTATCTAATCAAAATAAAAGAGCAGCGCTTGAGTCATAGGAGAACTCCCCGGTATCACACACACTCCGGACGCGTCGCGTTCAACTCGAGCAGCGGTCTAAAATGGTTTATTTATTCACCAAATGGACACAAGTTTATTTCAAGAATGAACAATGAGGCAAAGAGAAATTTGAAATTCAGTGTTTAAAAAACGATAAATCAGTCGACCTCTTATTTGAACCCTTTGGAATTAATTGGTTTTCTGCATTAATTGGTAATGTGATTTATATATTTCCTATTATGCAAACACAAAAGGATAGTCCCCCCCCCCCCACACAAACCTGTAAGACCTTTGTTCATCTAAGAAACACAAATGAAGGTATATGTAATGAAATCTGAGAAGTTTCTGTCCCTTCATTGACAGCCTACTCAACTACCACTTTCAAGGCATCCAGAAAATGCTCACTTTGGCTCCATAAAAAAAAAAAGACCTAAAGCACCATCAATGTAGAATTTAATCAGTGAAGCTTGAATACAGCCATCCCTCTTCCTCTGCTTTTGTCGTTGTTCTCTTGTGAATGCGCATTGGAGATTGATGTGGAAGTGGAAAAAATTTCTGTCACTTGAAAGTTGAAAGGTAGTTGAGTAGACTGTCAATGGAAGAACAGAAACCCCTCAGATTTCATACGAATATTTTCATTTGTCTTCCGAAAAAACAAAAACAAAGGTCTTATGGGATTGAAACCACGTGAGAGTGAGGAATTTTAACAAAAATATTTTCATTTTTGGATGAAGTCTGTCTTTTAAGATTAAAATTTATCATTATAATTATTTATGTCTTTATTGAACATCCCATTACTAAGAGTAAAAACATTCACTGATTATCAAGAAGGAAACACAGTGTATTAAAAGAAAGGGAGAGTGAACTAATTGAAAATTATGATTACATTTTACTTTTGTCTTCTGTGAAATATGTAAATATGAAACTTCTGAAGCATAGTATTAAATGGAAAAAATATGATATTTTAACAACACAAAATCCTAAACTCATGAAAATTACAAAACATAAAAAGTTGTGGACTATCCAGGCAACAACAACAAGATTAGCTCATTTACATGTTTAATGGGATGTTCAATAAAGACATGAAAGCTGTATCAGCTGTAAGTACCTACTTGCATCCAAATCACAGCTGTTTTAAAATAGACTGATATTGTGTGACTACTTGTCACGATGTCATTATGTAACGCAAGAAAAAAAAGATTGATAAAGGCATGTTATGTTGTAAATTACCACTGGGAGACCACAAACATTTTTAATTGCCTGTATTGCTTTAATAGAAATAGACCCCCCCACCACCACCACCAAGTTTAATACAAATTTTTTTGCTTGACATTGGGGGTGAAAACATTTATAACATAGAGAAGCTATGTGCACTAACTAGCATTTAGCAGTCTAGCATTTAATACTGAGCAGGACTCTATAGCCTAGAAGCCTCAGAAGGACTGGACTTGGATAGACTCAGCCTTACTAGGAATCAACCTTCCATTTGAGAAGCACCCTATAAAGACTGAATTATTAATTATGCAAATTACTGTAGAATGTAATTTGAGTCAACTCCACGATATATAAAATATTAATGACTGATTTTGTTTAATAATGCTGCATTTTGATATAGTGAACTATAGTGAGTTGTATGTTTTTAACATTTTTCTGTTTTTAACAGGTTGGGACCAACATGGTTGAATATTTGAAGGAGGCAGAGCTCACTAAACCCTTCCCCTTTGTCCTTGGTCTTGGGGATGACAGTCAATGCCATCAAGCCTTTGTAGTTGTTGGCAAACAGGCACTGCATCAAGACACACTCCTTGGTGCTGTGGACACGTGCTTTAAACTTTTTTATGTTTTAGACATCCATTTCCCGAAGCAGTGTGCACCAGTGTGGGAGTTTTTGCAGACTGTTGTCTACAAACTCCCAGGAACTGAATCTCCTTCTGTAAGACTGCTCCGTGGATATTTGTCATGTTGAGCAGTACTGGAACCATGACAACTAACCCTTTCTAAAATGTTATGCAAGTTTATATTAAGAGGAAAGTTGTCAGACTAATACATATATCTAAAGCATTTTACTTGTATCACTTTGTTCGTGTGCCTCTTTGTTAAACATACTCTCTAAAAAGTTATGAGTTTATATTAAGGGGAAAGTCATCTAACTAATATATATGAAGCATTGTACTTGTGTCTTATACTTGTGTATATAATGTAAATGTTTAAATCTAAGCTAATTTAATATATTGATATTTATTTTTTTATATTTATAAAATGGAAGTTGTATTTATATTTTATATGCTGTTTTATTGTTCATTGAACATGAAAAAATATCATGCTTTTTTGCTATATGAATTATATATGCTTTTATGTCTTGCATTTGGATGTTCTTTATTAATAAATCTTCACCTTTTGAGTTATTACTGTTGCTTTTAGTGATTCTCTGTGATTTTATTATTATTATTATTATTAATAAACCTATTTCAGGTTTGTTTTTAACCAGCAATGTAGTCATTTTAATCAATAATGGAGTTAAATAAAACAACCCAACAAGTTGGGTCAAAGATTTAACCCAACCGGCTGGGTTAAAACAACCCAACGCTGGGTTTGTCCATATTTGACCCAGCGTTGGGTTGCCAAAATAACCCAAGTTGGGTTGTTTTAACCCAGCATTTTTTTAGAGTGTAGGGATCTGTAAACTACATATTTACAATGTTCAGATGTGTTAAACCTCAATTCAGACATTTCTTAAGGGGGTTCTGTTAACAGGCGCTCGTGCTCAAAACAGCTGGATGAAAAAGTCATAAAACAATTTTACAGCACAAGATGCCACAAAAAGCATTGCTTCAAGTCACCTTTATTTATAAAAATGCTTTTAACAAAACAGATAAAAGACATGACAAACAAAACATGACAAATAAGAGCTTGCTCGAATACTGAAGTGCTTAACCATTCAGGGCTTTAAAAGTAATAACCAAGATTTTAAAATCTATATAATGTTTAATAGGGAACCAGTGCAGTGTTGACAGAACCGGGCTGATTTGGTCATTTTTCCTGGTTCTAATAAGAACTCTAGCTGCTGCATTTTGGACTAGCTGGAGTTTAAGGGTGCAGAACAACCACCCAATAAAGCATTACAATAAGCTAACCTTGAGGTCACGAATGCATGAATTAACATCTCTGCATTTGACATTGAGAGCATAGGTAGTAATTAAGATATTTTTAGATGGAAAAAATGCAGTTTTTAAAAATACTTGAAATGTGGTTTTCTAAAAGAAAGATTGCTATCAAATAGCACACCTACATTCCTAACTGATGACGAAGTATTGCCAGAGCAGCCATCAAGAGTTTTAAGGTCCTATAATTAACACCTCTTTTTTCAGAATTTAGCAGTTAAAAATTACTCCTCATCCGGGTTTTTTCTATCCACTAAGCATTCCATTAATTTTTCAAATTGCTATTATCAGCATATCAATGAAAGCTAACACTGTACTTCCTGATGATGTCTCCCAAGGGTAACATGTAAAGTGTGAAAAGTAACGGCCCTAGTACTGAGCCTTGAGGTACTCCATACTTGTAATCGATCTGATACCTCTTCATTCACTGCAATGAAATGATGAAGGTCAGATAATTATGGTTTGGAACATGATAATGCACTTCCATTCCAGATTAAGCATTCCATTAATGCCAGCAAAGTTTTTTTTTGTCTATTTAAGAGAATGTTGTGATCAATAGTGTTGAATGCAGCATTATGATCAAATAGCACTGATAGAGAGATAGAACCACGATCAGATGATTAGAGCAGGTGATTTGTAACTCTAAGGAGAGCAGTCTCAGTACTATGATACGGTCTAAATCCTGACTGGAAATCCTCACAAATACCATTTTTCTCTAAGAAGTAATATAATTGTGAGGATACTGCCTTTTCTAATATCTTGGACAGAAAAGGTAGGTTCGAGATCAGTCTGTAATTAAGTAGTTCTTTGGGGTCTAGTTGGGTTTAATTTTTATGAGAGGCTTAATAACAGCCAGTTTGAAGGTTTTGGGGACATATCTTAATAACAATGACGAGTTAATAATAGTCAGAAGAGGATCTATGACTTCTAGAAGGACCTCTTTTAGGAGCTTCGATGGAATAGGATATTACATGCATGTTGCTGGAAAAATATATATGAAAATACATGAAAGTGAAGATACATAAAAATATATGAAAATACTTAAACCAGCAGTTTTCCACTCCAGTCCTCACACCTTCTCTTATCTTACACACCTGATTCAGATAACCAGCTCATTAGAAGAGAGCTACGTGAATGAACTGTTCCAATTGACATGATCCCTACACAGTGTTCACTGCTCCTTATGCCCTGATCAGGGGAAATCCACTGAAGTTTACCTTACTTGACTTAAACTAATAACAAAACATACATACAGTAGCTGATTCAGAAGAACAAGATTGTCGTAGGAAAGTCATAAGAAACCTCCTCTCCTAGGTTCACGTAACGGTAGTCCATAAAATGCATTGCTGTTCTGCTTTAAATAAATCTTAAAGATTCCTAAATGCTAAACTTTTGGAAGGACAAATAAAGTGCTTTTGCTTTCATCTAGACACACACAGCATCTATCTGACATGGCTGCTTCAACACTAACTGCATGTGGTTACTGAAACCATGCCTTCTTTCTTTGCGTGAACATTTGGGCGGCATTACGCAAATATTTTCCCATAGTGACATAGACATGTGGGGGCGTGTTTGAATGAGCTGTTTTAGGGGTGAGTGGCAGATTCTTAACTTTGATAAAGAATATCTCTTTGGATTTGTGACTTCAGTCTTTGCAACTTTAAAGATCTTCTTCATGCACCAAGAGCTTGTAACACTCCAAAGAGAAAGGAAAAACTGAAATCACATTATATGACCCCTTTAAATGAAAAAGACAACAAAAATATTGCAGGCTGAATACAAGATCATGCAGCAGTTTGACAGACAGATATTCAACAAATCAACACGCTACTAAATATAAACAACACACCACATTTAACAATTTTCTTGAATATATAAACAGTGAATTTTTTTTTTACAAAACTGCTGCCAAACTGTAGCAAATAAAAATTCTAAATACAGTATATCTACATAAACTAGCCAATCTCATTAACTAGTAAGGTTGTGTTGTTCCCATTTCTACAGCCTTCCTTTCTGTTCTTCAGGTCTGTATAATCTCTCTCTCACACAGTGGCTCCCATGCAGCTTTCTGTCCTCTATTCAACCTTCATACATAAACCACAGGAAAGGCATTGAGCTGGGGAATGCCGTGGGAGTGCTGATATCTGAAATCAGCCTTTAAAAGGAGCTTATTTTAATTCTTTATTTAAAGGAAGAAAATAGCAGGGGAGTTCTGCATATTTGAATATGCAGCATCAGCAACACTCACTGCGGCCCATTGCAGATGCTCTCAAAAGCCTTTTTCATGCCTTAAAGGAGCAAATAAATAAATAAAAGCCTTGATAAAAATGATACAAGCTTCTTGTTGGAGCTGTCACCTTAGCTACATGTGCCAAAAACAATCAGCATTTCAGACGTCCAGAATGAAATTCCTGCAGTGGACAGCTGACCAAGCCAGATGAATCTTCGCTTTTCTATTCTGCCTCGTTTCAAAAACACAGAATCTATCAAACCAGCCACAATGGCAGTGACAGCAATTTGCTAAGAAACATTGACAATAGGCTCCTTTTCCAGTGGCTTTCAGGGATGTACGCACAATTTAATACCCACAAACAATATTCGCTGTGAATGGATCCACAGATATTTATTTTATTCTTCTTCTTCTTTTATTATTATTGCCTGCCTCATTATTGTTCATGAGCGATGCAAAGGCAGTCAATGGCCCATATCACTCAAAATATATTATCAAACTGTGTCCTCCTGTCCCATGGTGCGAGTTTAATTAATTCCAACCATGAAAAACAGTACTCCCCTGTTTGGCCAGAGGTGATTATGAAAATTCCGATCTGAAGACAACAATCCTAGCCTTGCATACATTATTACAGCAAATTTCCACGCAGCAACAGAAAAGAATAAAACTAACAAGAATATTGTAATTTTTATTACAACAAACTAATTATCAGCTCCCTAATTAAAAAAAAGCACAAAATAAACACACACAAATGTATGTTCTTACTGAGGGAAAGAACACTAGTGGGATGATTGCTTAAAAATAATTGTACTATGTGTAGAAAAGGGAATAAATAAATAATAATAAAAAAATATATGCAACCATTTTAAAATAATAAAATTAACTTTTTAATTAAACGATTATACAAATTTAAATTAATTTTAAATTTATAAATACTTAAAAAATATTATTATATTTAATATTATGTAAAGAATTTGCATGGGGAGTCCATGAATATGCTGGCAGGTAAACCTGTTACTTTCATGTGTTAACTGTAACATATTACCCCAACACTGATCTATAAATATAAAAATAATTTAACTTCTATTTTTTTTATGTATCCTGAGAGAAAGGTCAGAGATGAGCATACAGTCCATGACACACAGCATTTATGTATCACACACAGCAATAATATGGCTGCACTATATAAATCAATTGCCTTATGGGTTTTCTCAGCGGTGAATGTTTAAAAACAGCTCAGTTCATGTACAGCAGTGTGATTGTTAATGAAACACCTCCTTGAAAGAGCTAGACTAACACATTTCTACAGCCCATTGCTCTCCTGCTGTTCCCTGTGGGAAAACTAGGTCAAACCAGATTAAGCTGGTCAAGCTGGGTTTGGAAAGCTGGCAGCTGGTGGTCTTCTGCAGGTTCAAGATGACCTACCAACTAAAAAAAAATATATATATGCAGGTTATCTGGACCAGCTCGAAACCATCAGAAGCTTGTTTATGCTGGATGTGCTGGCAGCAAGGTTCACACTGTCCATCACACCACAGGATGAGCTATTAATACTCCACCAGTGTCTAGTTCTGGACCCTGATTTAGCTGAATCTCTCTCATTGTTTTTGGACTGAAGCCCAGGTCTCTCTTGTGTTTTCGGCTAAATGACTGAGGTGTCCCTCCATGTGGCAATACCCTCATGCTTCAATAGACTGAAAAATAGTGTATTTTTCTAATCTCTGTCTCCAGAATATTTTTTCTTCTCATTTCTTCTGCTTCAAGAGAAGCCAGAGAGCTGTTTTTTTTTATACAAACTAATGATCTGCATAACAAAATATGAGGTGATCTATTTTTGTTATAATATTTCATTTTTTAAATTAAGAAAAAAAATCATTTGAACAGACTCTGAGCTTGGAAGTACTTTTTCTATTTTGATAAAATGTTTTTATTATGATTATTTATTCACTTATGATTATTATTATTTATATAATTAATTACTCTGGTCTTTGCAGAATCAAACTGTGCACTAATGCTTAACCCCACAAAAACAAAATGATTAAAGGGGGGGTGAAATGCTCGTTTTCACTCAATATCCTGTTAATCTTGAGTACCTTTAGAGTAGTACTGCATCCTTCATAACTCCAAAAAGTCTTTAGTTTTATTATATTCATAAGAGAAAGATAGTCTGTAACGATTTTTCCCGGAAAAACACGAGCCCCTGGAGGCGTGACGTGTAGGGGGAGCTAAATAATCACAAGCGCGAGTAGGCTTTTGCGTTGAGAGCGTTTGGAAGCTGTGACACCGTGAGGAAGTAAACATCCAAAACAAACCATGGCTGACAGTCAGATTCAGCGTATATTTATGATCCAGAATCAGATCCAGAGGCTGAAATTGAACAAGAGCAGCATCAGCAATGACGTCTCTTTGTGGTATGTACTGAAACTGTATATATTTGCTTAGCGGTTTTGGAAAATGACTAAGTTCCACTTTATGTCGTCTTTTTTTTAAGCTGTACATGTGGAAAGTGCAGTTTGATGACAACATCGCATGTTGTTTACTTGATGTGCTTACGCGCCGATAGCTAAGTTAACAACACAGAGATATTTGAAGCAGTTTTACTCACCGCCTGTGGTTCCAACATACGATCGTGACCCTTTTTCGTTGGGACTGTATTATCCTTAAGAAATAAACAATATGCAAATCCGGTGTCAAACTGGGCCTTGTTTGTAAAACAAGCATCTTCGAAATGCAGGGAACAAACAAAAACATTTGCACATAATGCGCTTAATGCGTTTTTTTTTTTGGTAATCTGTGCAGGGTTGTCTTGCCATGGCAACCAAAAACACACTTCTTTTGTGACATTTCGCGACGCTCTCGCTCTGATCAGTGAATGTCTCTGCTCTCAGTGCTCTGCTATACAGAAGCGCGGGCTCTTCCGGGAGAAGTGCCCTAGGACCCATATAAGGAAATTCCGCTCCATCTAACGTCACACAAAGCCATACTCGAAAAAAACTTTTGGAACAAAAAATACTCCTTCAAATGTACAACTTAATTTTTGAAACTTTGTCCATGTTTAGCATGGGAATCCAACTCTTTAACAGTGTAAAAAAACTCAGTATGCATGAAATAGCATTTCACCCCCCCCCCCCCCTTTAAATAACTAATTTGAAATGCCATTATTTTAAAGTACCAGATGAAAGCTGTTTTTTAGATATTAAAATTACAAATAATTAAAATATACAATACACTGTAAAAATCATTGAGATTTTGCCATTTCAACTAATTTTGAAATGGTCCAGAAAACATGAAAATGTAAGATCACTGGCCCTCAACTGAGCTGAAAGTTGAATAAGTGAATTAGTATAACTGTTGTTTTAACTCAAAAACACGTTAAAACTACTGTACCACACTGAAAAAAAACCCATTAAGGCAGCGGGGTAACAAATCTTTTTAAGTTGACTCAAATTCTTTTTTACTATGTATTATATCTAATAATGTTAGTAGATTTTGATACTAGGGGTGTAATGGTACACAAACATGATGGTTTGGTACAGTACCTCAGTTTTGACGATACGTGCCTCTAAATACATTTCTGCGACAGCGTTATAACGTATCTTACTGCACGTTTCGCAGGAGTTTCAAAGTAAAATGTCCAGTGGGAGTGGTGCAAAAACACGGTTCAATACGTGACCCTGGTAATTTTCTTTTTACGTTGATATAGGCATGTATTTCTGTGTTTTTATTACATTGCTTCAGGTACGTATGTGGTGGTTCATGATTAAAATACCTGGGGAGTCTGGCTAAAAGTTAATGATCTGTCGTGTTGGAAATATCCCCTACACCAAACCCAACCATAAACATACCCAAAAGTGTTAACAAATGCAAAACTGACATAAAAAAGCATCTGATGTTGCAACCCTGCCATTTGAACTTTCTTATATGCAAGTTTGAATGGTTATGCCAAAGCATAGGTTCACTGTATTCATACCGGAGCTCTTGTCGAGTATGGTGACCCATACTCAGAATTTGTGCTCTGCATTTAACCCATCCAAAGCGCACACACACACATTGTGAACACACACCCGAAGCAGTGGGCAGCCATTTGTGAGCAGTTGGTGGTTCAATGTCTTGCGCAAGGGCACCTAAGTCATGGTATTGCCGGCCCGAGATTCAAACCCACAACCCTAGGGTTAGGAGTCAAACTCTCTGACCACTAGGTCACTAATTCCCCACTCAAGTACAACTCCATACTGTGTGAGCTACCGAACAACCCTACTGAACCATCAAGCTGGATATGTGACGCTAATGTTCAGAAGTATCATTTTTAAATCTAGCAGCATGTTAAAACTGTTTTGAATATATAACATAATATTGCTGTAGTAATAGTGGAAAAATGAGTCTGTATTAATCAAAACTGTGGACCTGTAAATCATACTTTTTGTGAAAACACAATTCACAGTACAGTATCCTATCTGCGGTCAAGTATCGTGAAAAAGATCTGCGGTTGTTGTGTGGTCTGAACCGCAAACCCCGTGGCTCTGACATTTTCCATCATCTCTGAAAAGAAATCACACGAATCAGCGAGGCAAAGAGAGAGGGCCTTCGAACGCTGTTCCTTCATGTAATAACACAGAAAGAGATCCCGTCTTCTTGCTGGACCGGCGGCCAAGAATTGTGAAATCTCTCACTCTGCTGAATGTGATCTTGTCAAAGGGGGCATTAAATATTGATCAGGAGAGAAGATGGCCAATAAGTCAGGATTCAGATGTTCTGCTGTGAGCCCGGCAGCCAGTCAAACACTGGCAGAATTGTTATGGATTCTGACTGAGATGGAAAAAAATTCTGCTGCCCTTCTGCTCTGAATATCATGTAGTGCTTTCAAATATATCATATGCCCTTGTCTAAAGGGGAATGGCTGTCATGTCTTGTTAAAATATCCTTTGCAACTGTTGGTTTAACTGATTTTATGGTCTTCCTTAAAAATCTATCCTAGGGCTAAGCGATATACAATATTTTGGCGTTATTTATGTCTAGAATAATGATAAGCTCTGTAAACGCTGATGAAAAGAAAATTTTTACTTGAAATGGATAAATAAAAGCCTATCATACAGCAGAAATAAACGTGACAACAGCATGTCACTACACGTTGCTAATAAGTCTGCATGTCTCTGTGTGAATGAGTGGCACAATTTCATCTGATACACAAACTCAAAACAAGTTTCAAGTGTCTGCCCTCTCAATATACTGGGTAACAAACGCATGAACTGTTCTCAGAGTCACTTCGTGAGCTTTTTACCATTTCATTTGGGAAAAACTACTGCCAAAGACTCAAAGATGTTCACAACAAATTGCCAAAATACAAGTTTGTCTTAACTTTATAAATTAATTATTTTTTATAATTATTGAAATATAAATTAAAATATAATTTTTTGAAAAATGTTGATGACTTTGCCCCAAAATAAGTTTTAAATCCTTTTCCTTTCCTTTTTCCCACACAGGTTATATGTTTACTACGCATGCGCAAGGGTTCCTCAACTGTGCGCATACGTCAGTGGAACCAGACGATAGGCTTAAATGTTTCCCGGCTTGACTGTTAAAAGCAGATGATTGGCTTTCCAGCGGGAGGGGCGGGACATGTGCATACAATCGCCATCTTTGCCGTTACGGGTTTTCCTTATATACTTGTGTTGAGGATTGAGGAAGTGGCATGTCTCTTATAAATTGTCTCTGGTATCGTTCACCATACTTTGCTGTAGGCCACAGCACGTTTTTTATTTTATTTTTATTAAATCATAAAATATAGAATCCATAGAAAAAGAACACCACAGAATTTGGGGAAAAATAAAAATGGAGGCCTAAATTAAAAAGGTAGCTACTCTTTATAAATGAATATCATGATAAATATCGATATTCTGTGATGCGAAAAAAATCTAGTGTTGTTTTTGGCCATATAGCCCAGATACGAATACGGTGCTGTGAAAACTTACAGGAGTTCAAGCTCTCCAACACGTAAGACCAGCATTTTATATCTCAAACTAGTTTCATTTTGAACTTCCCAACAGTCTCCATTGATTGAGAGGTTTTCTGTTGTTTTCCAGACAGCGCTTGATAGCCAAGGGCGAGGGGCAGGACTCACCCCATCCATCATATCCACGGCATCTTGCCTTCTTAGGGACATCTGTGCAATCAGTGGACCATCAACCCTCGAGTCAGGCACGGCTGCCTCCGTCCAATCCCGCAAATGGTCATCAGGACAGAACAGCAGCACTGACAACCTCAGAGTTGCAATAAAAAGAGGAACCTCATAGACTTCGAACCAAAATCTCAGAGATTTACATATTCTTTTTGACTCAGATTCACACCATCTTGATTAAATTATAGATTTTGATTCATTTCCGATTTACTTCGGAATATTTCATGTATAATGTCAATTTTGCTTTTATATGAAAGAAATTCTCAGCTAACTGAGCAAATTATACAAGCAAACTTTTAACTGGGTAAATGAATGTGAGTATAAGTGTTAACAGGGCTCAAACTTCACAGTTCTATAGTTATTTATTTAGTAGAAATAACCACAAACTGCTTGTTGAATATGCCAAAGTGAACTTCAAAAGGAAAAATGTAGGAAAGTGTTTTAGAATGATTCATTAAAAGAACCTGTTTCTTAAATCAGAATCAACTGACTGGGCTGTATGCTTTTTATTCACCAAAAAGTACCAAGAATTATTTGTTTTTTAATCAGATTATAGTGGTTGTGCTGTATTTTTATCACCACTCAGAATATCTTAGCAAATTCGCCCATTTTCCATGGGCAAGCACCCCTTATATTTTTCAGAAACAGAATAATTATTTATGTTTCTACCAATGATATAATCCCATTATTTATAGGGTTTGTTGTTGTTAGTGTTTGCTGTGTTCATGGTAATTGGAATGTTTTCCAAAAAGATGTGAAATCTGAAAGAAGTAGGGTCAGCACATTTGTAAAACAACAAGATGTTTGCATAGCAGCTGTTCTGTGTGAGAGAAAACAGCGGCAAAAAACCTCCCACCTCCAAATAAAAAGATCCGTCCACCTGAACACTGAACTCATGCTCTCAGCAGCACGTCCTGATTTCACTGTCCTTTCCACAAAAACCCTGCAGCCGCTTGGCTGTTTTTAGACAGAGACTCAGTGAACAGGATGTTAATGGATGATCAGAGATCTGACGGGGGCGCTGCCATCATGGGGAGGAGGTGGAGAAACAGGGAGAGGGGCTGAACAGAAAGCCCTGCATTATTTATCCAAAGTTAAAATTAATAAGGTCAGATTCATCATTGTCTCCTTCTTCTGCTGCTTGAATTTTTAATGTTATTCATTGGCTGAAAAGAGCATTCACCAACCCTGTGTTAGATTATCCATCAGGAGTTGATCCCTCACAGAGCTGCAGGTCTGAAGAGGATTATGGGTAACTTATCCTGAGTTCATGCCAAAAACTCTCCTGCACAGAGCATCTGAGAAAAATGCACTGTAGTGGTTTACTCACTTACTCTGCAACCAGGTGCCTGTTTTTCATTTTATCCATATATGGAAGTACTTTGTACATTCTGGGAAAGCGGAGATTGAATTACAATTTGCATATTCCCCAACATGCACCAATATTAAAATGGAAGTTTAAAAGGAGTTACAGTATTTCCATGTTATCGATGGGATTAAAAATGTACACTTTTTGTCTAAAATCCATATTTTAAGTGCTGTGACTTTAAGAATCACAGCATTATAATTACAGTCTGAAAAATGTATATTACCTGTAGGATTTGCTAGAGTTTATTTTTAACAGTGTTATTAATTGTGTTATTCAAGAAACTTTAACTGAGCATTGTAGATGCAAAAATAGGGGGAAATGAGGTGCACATATTAAACATCCAATCAGGAATAGAAATTAACTTTTTTGTCCACCGGCCACTGTGGCTGGTGGATTTCAAAATCTACCAGCCACTCAATGTATTTACCAGCCACTTTCTTGTTTTTAACTGACAATGTGTAACTGCATGTGAAAATACTACAAGATCTACAATACTTAAGCAGTTTATTCAATCTCAAGTCTCAATGAAATACTGACATTTTCTCTTTCAGTGATGCTCAAAAATGCTGCCCATCTAGGCAGCTCACTAGGTTTTGCTGAAGCAGCTCATTTTCTCAACTCCGCAGCCCAACCGGATGATACACTGCACTCAACTTTTTTAATGCACAGAAACATTTTTACCACATTCTAAACAGTTTTCGTATGCATTAATAATGTTGTATTTAATTCCAAAAGGAAAGGAATTCACCAGTATGTATAATTTTTTTTTTTTTTTTTTTTTTTGGTTGAGGGAACACGTGGGGAAAAGTCCCCTGTTCAACACTGGATCACTGAAAGAAATCTTGGCTTGCAAACTTTTACAAATGGACGCACCGCGTTTTTAAAACATCGTTTTTACAAGTCTCATCACACCAGAGCTGTCAAACATGTGTAGTGATACAATGTTGTTTCTACATAACTTACAACCCTCCAGGACACCTTGACAATTGAATCGCCATTGGCTAGCAATTAATTTTCTCGCCAGTCAGTCAAGCTATATAATAATTATTTAAGAATAGAACTTTAGTAGCTAGAAGTAAACTTGATAACCATGTTTGAATGCTTATTAGTCTTTTTAACTGAACATTTTAACTGTACTGGTGGTGGTGCTTTTTTGGTCATTCAGTGTTTCGGTAAAAAAAAAAAAAAAACACATTGGGGGAATAGATAAGATAATAATAATAATACGATTCCTACTAATAAAAACTATAAACACACTAGGGCAGTCACTTTTAGTTAGAAAATGAAAATAGGGAATCGATTTTAACCAAATATGTACATTATTAATTTTAAAATTAAACAATTTAAAAATATACATATAACAAAACTCACAATCAAGCAGAAAAAAAATATAGAATTCGGAAAGTGCAGTAGGCGTTGCGAAAGCTAGACAGAAAATACCAGCAACTTTATGCGCCTATAAGACCCAGTGACGTTGGAAGCGACCACTTATGCTGCGTTCACACCAAACGCGAATAGAGCGTCTGGCGCGAATAACTTCAATGTTAAGTCAATGTAAAGGTGCGTTTACGCGCGTATTGAGGTTTCGCGGCACAGTAGACGCACAGAATTCGCCTCATTCGCACATCTAGTTACAGGAGAATCTGAGTTATGAAAAGGACCATTGCAAGCTGACAGCGACCGGCTTTTGTGGTGGAAAATTGGCAGTAATACCCCCACCTTGCACAGCTGTACCTGAGTGTCCCTTGCACAGCCGTCCCCTCTGCATATATATTTTTTCGAAAATGTTGCACTCCTGTTGCTGTTTGTTATTCTGCCAGAAACTTCATGCCAATAAATAAGAAATATTGCTGACTTGTGCGTTTCCAGAGCTCTCTGAAAAAATTATTTTTTCACAAAAGTGACATCCCTAAAACACACTAAGGATTACTAAGGATTAATGAGCTGCTGGATTCATGAATATTAACAGAGACAATTTCATATTAATCAGGTTTTGCGCGTTCGCTCGAACTGATTTGCTGAAATCAAAACATGGATGATAATAGGTGAGCGCCAGCCAATGAGATTGCAGTTTAAATTGTGTGCATTAAATCCACCCACTACCGGAAAACCGGCTGTTGTTAAAAGCTGAATACTTCCATAGGAATGCTGTTATTTTGACAGGAAAATACAACATATAATACTGTTTAAATGTAGCACGTCAATCCCCTCTCTCTCACTCTCTCTTTCTCTATGTGAGTGTGAGAGAAAGCAATGACTATTTGTGCTCCTTAACACTACAGTTTACGGTACATACTCCTCGCTACAGTCTGCAGCATGGGGGGGGGGGCAAAAAAGCACAGATCGTCTGACGGAGAGTCAGATAGTGTTCGCGAGTGAAAATATCGGTGCTAAACTGACTCCAACTCAAACACTGGCGAGTAAAATCTGCGAATTTATTAGCCACTGGCTAATATTAGACATCATTTAGTAGCCAGAAGGAAGATTAAGTCGCATATGTGAGTGATTTACTCATAATGTAGAGGGGTTGACTTACTAGACACAGACCTAACTTCTGAAAAAGTACTTGAAGACTGGAAATAAAATGCATCCCCCAGACAGCAGTTATTAGACACGCGACCAATAATACTGTTTGTTAGTTTGCTGATTATGCCGTTAAAAACAATAAGATTAACAAACTGTCCATATAATTTAAAATGTTGCAGAATGCTGGAGGAAAATGAACTTACCGGGGCTTGACAGAGATCTGACAGTATGCAGAAACTTGTGCACCATAACAAATTCAACTCTTCACGCGATCTTGTATATGGTGAGCCAGTGCTATAAAACGTACTGTAAATAACCAACAAATATATCACTTCGCCAGCGGCACTAACTTCAGCTGCAAACACTGTACTGGGAACAACGTCACCGCTTCAAGCCCGGTTTACACCGCCTTTCTCCACGGAGCTGCTTCGGATGATATTACACTTTATTATGGTTGTACATACACCAGGGATGGAAATGAACTTTTTTGTCCACCGGCCGGATGAAACATTATGCGATTTTTATTTACCCGCCACAGTGGCCGGTAGGTGAAGCGAGTTTACCCGCCACAACACAAAAACACCTGCATTTGGCTGGTGGCAGGTGCTAATTTCCATCCCTGCATCCAATACATTTAAATTTCTTGACAATCTATAGTAACTTATGCATCCCTGGACCAATTTTTGACATTGATA
Source organism: Carassius gibelio (assembly GCF_023724105.1). Taxonomy (NCBI): domain Eukaryota; kingdom Metazoa; phylum Chordata; class Actinopteri; order Cypriniformes; family Cyprinidae; genus Carassius; species Carassius gibelio. The sequence continues at coordinate 7,015,793 of NC_068380.1, read as the reverse complement.
TTGGCATACTGTACATCACACTTCAGAAGTGATGTACTTTACCATTGCTGGCATGCTAATAGTATTTGTACATGCATATGGTTTAAGATTCAGACAGAATAAAGGAGTGAGAGAGAGAGAGAGAGGAGTCCTGATCTTTACTCCTCTATGCCTGGATGGTGGCAGCAGGTGTGCTTCTGTCTTGAGCTTATGGCATCAATTTAAATGACAGATAATTACTTTTGTGACAACGTACCAATGAGATTAGGCCCAGGCAAACAACATAACAGCAATTTGCTCTGCTCTGGAGAGCAATAACACCAATCATAATTAAGAACTATGGCCAAAATAGCAAGCTGCTGCATATCGTTGAATACAATTACGTTTTGCCGAGAGAGAGAGGGGGTGGGGGGTGGGGGGGGTGTGGGGTGAAAAAGGCCAGTCTGCTGTGAGACGCCTCTCCTGGGTCTTTTTTCAGAATGACATAAAATGATTAATTAACTCATTAATCCTCCTATTTTTCTTAAATAGATGTTGTCAAAGACCTGTCAGCCTAATTTCGGAAAGCCACAGTCAGGAAGCTAGGAAGAGTTTTGCTGCAGTGTCCATTTAGCTTTTCATGTCTAATCCAATCAAAGTCTCAATAAAGACTCGCTGCTGTTTGCTGTAACGTTCGGCCATCATAACATTGAATTTTACAGCATTTTCTTGTTAGTGTCATCTAAACCCAATGAAGCATCGAAATCACCCATTCTAAAGTTACTGGATATTATAATATTTGTTCTGAAGGGCTGCTGAAAGTGGAAGTGTATTTATCTGTCAATCTTTTAATTCATCTTAAATTGTATTGTGACACACTAGGCTATTATATTATTGAAAAGAAAACTTGTTTCAGAGGCAGAGAAAGCCATTGCAATCTTCTAAATTTTTCCAAAACAAATGCTTTAGAATAACATGCACTAATAAATAATGCACTGTATTATCAGGAAAATGAAGTCGCTCAATTTCACATTATCTTTAAGTGGAGATTAAATCATCAACTCCAGCATGAAGGTGAATGAAACTGGCATGATTTTAGCGGTGATAAAGGAGCAGTACGGCTCTACCTGTGAGACAATCTGGGGCAAGTGTCCTTAATGGTGACAAGTGACCCCTGTAATACACTGGTCCGCAGATGGCCACAAAAACGCTCTTCAGCGATCAGCCCACCGTCAGGAACAGAAGCATCTCCAGCAGAGCACAAAGGCTTCATCTCCAGCATTGATTATGTTAGCATACTGTACACCTTCAGCTCTGATCAAGCAGACACATTGGGGCCAGCGGGCTCTCATATACAGCCCACTTGTGTCATCTCACCAGGAGAGTCTTCCATATAATTCCTCATTAATATGATTTGCAGAAATGCTTAATCTGCCTTTAGGAATGAACAGGATGTAGCTGAGAGCTCTGGCTGCTAGAAGATCTGCCCTGCAGTGAAGTGAATCTTGGCTGCACCCGAAATTGTCCCCCGGGAGTGCAGCACCTAGCTAACGAGAGCTCAGTTTCAGCAGCCAAATCAGAAACATGCAGCCTCTCCTCTGAATCAGACCTAAAGTATTACCCAGGAAGCTTTGTCTGTGCATGAAGGGGACATTTAGCTGCAAATGCTCATATTTGAAATGGCTGTTTGCCTGTTCAATATAAAGAGGGAGAGAGAGAAGGAAGAGGCCTTGGGTTTGCCTGTCAGGGTCATGAATATTGTATCTTCTGGCATTTGCCTTTTCAGGCCTTAAGTGGAATGAACGGATGACGGTGTCAGTCACCGTCTGCACAGTTTGAGAAGTCGCAGGGATTCGGATTTATTTATTCAAGTTTGTGGGGGGCAAGGAAGAATTACAGGGTGAATATATTGCAAATATATTTTGGGTCATGTTTCAAAGTGCAATACTTTAAGTACTTCCTAAAGTACTTTATCATTTAAATAATGTTACACATTACAGTAATTCATATTTGCTATACTCCGTTATATACTATTATAAGGAGAACCTTGTTAAATAAAAATAAATTAAATGAATACATAGTCTATGATATAAACTAGTCTAAAATATTTTTCAGATTTTATGTTTGAATACGACATGGGCTTCTTGTTGGCAGGTTTCGTGAGATTCACCCAATAAGCAGAAAGTTTCCTTGAACTTAATGGGTTTAAGTGTCTCATGCTTGAAATCCCTTCTCTTCCCTCTCACACACTCAGAAGCTGTATCAAACATACATACTCAAAGCTGGGACTTATGTTCCTGTGGGCTTTTTGTAACCACAATTAGGAGGAAAAAAGTAATTCCCACTCATTTCCTCCATTTCTGTTCCTCTGGTGTTGTGACCGTTGCATGTCTGCTCTCATGATCTCATGCATGTCTTGTTTTCCACTCTCCCGGTAAATTAATGTTCAGAAGCAAAGCTGGAAGAAATCACAGTCCAATCGGCGGTCATATCAGTTGAGGCCTCGAGGTAAACGGCTGTGTGAAAAGCATCTGTTCCTTTGAGAGCAGCTTGTCGTGGCCCTTCAGTAATGTGGACCATACGCTCTGCAGTCCATCTCCCTGATCTGATGAGCAAAACACTCACAGCCTCCCCCAGTGGCTAGCAGGAGAATCGCGACCCGTTCTCTCCGATTCCCTCACAGCTCCAGGCTGTTATTCAACACTGACATTTCTCAACCAATCAATACCTCATCATTGGCAGCAACCGGGCCCGATCCAACCCTGCAGAAATAGCTGGCACTCAAAGTGCACAGATGTCACTCTGTTTGTGTGTGTGCACGCATCATCTCCTCCGCTGCCATTACAGAAAGAGCTTTTACATGTTAAATTGTTTATTAATTAATTCCATTATCAAATTCACCATAGCTATCAGAGACATTTATATCTCGATAGGATCTCTTCATGCATGAGAATGGAGACGTTCTCGGATCGGCAATGCAAATCAGTCGAGCGAAAAGCATTAACACCCACAAACACAGAAGTGCACAAAGGCCTCAATATCAAACACTCAAATGTCACTCACAGTTCATAAGCTAATCAGCCCAGGACCCCGGGAGAAAAGGCAAAAAATGAGAGAGATAAATGCTCTTTCATTCATCCCAGACAAAGCTATTTAAAAAGAGAGAGAGATGGAGTGATAGAGCTGAGGAGACTCCATAGTGAAAATGAGCAGGATATAAGCCGCCAGATAAAACAAGTCATTCAAAGCCATTTTCTTTCCAATAAACACACACACACAGATTTACAGTTACATCCCAGAGCTGTCTGTCAACCTGAGTGACAGATGCCTTATCAACAAGTCACAAAAACACTTTTAAAGCCCGCCCCTCCCTCTCTGCATTCATACCAAATATGCTGCCGTCTTATTGTTTTTAAAGAAGATAACATCAATGTATTTCCTCAACACTTTACTTTGCTTTATGGGTTTTTCTGCCTATTAGTGAATGCTTTGTTTCATAGTAATGGAAAAAATACACATTTAGCTGGAAAAGACACAGGCTTGCAGAACACACACTCCAAACCAAATACACACAACTGAACTGCAACAATTTACAGTGGCCCCAAAAAGTACTGGGACTTTTAAGCCACACTTAAAATGTATGAATTTCATTGCTTTAGATAGCAAAATATCAAACCCAGTTTTATTTGCACACAAATTATATTAGTTTCTAACTTCACTTCTCGTAGCCATTTTTCCAAAAGACTAGTATTTTGGTGATTTTTAGTTCATACAGAGGCCCTACAGAGTAACCACAGGTGTAGTTCATCACATATGCACATATTCTACTAACATTTGTGAACCACAGTGTCACAACATTTTTTTGTCTTCATTTTGAACAGCATATCTCTCTGTCTTCTTTTTTAACTCAACAAAACACAAAGCAGACAACATAAACTCTTTCTAATTCCAGCGGTGTCTCCAGGAGTGACGAAGAGCAGTGCATTTCAATCAGTTAAATTCCTGTCCAACATCAACTCAAATCATTTATGGAGCCATATCCATTCCTGGCGCCAAGCGGAACTCTTAATTACCTGTCTGGAAAAGTCTTTTTAAAATGAAATATTGGAAGGCAGTGATGATGCACTTGACTCAAGTTTCCAATCCTGATTTACAGATTGATGCTCTCACTACAGTCAACTGGCCACATGAATCAATGTTAAAATGAGCTTATTAATGTAATTGTAAATCGTAAATAATGATAATTGAATTATTCTCTACCTTTGCTGGTGAAAAAAAAGTTAGTTTTAACCAGTAGTTTCTTGTATGCTTCCAAAGTCAAGTTCACACACTGCAGTCCATATGGATATTTGGGATATCATAATTTTAGTCTCAAACAGCATTTTCCACAGAGCATCTACAGGCTACTCACTGTCTGATATATTCTGCACACAAAGCATATAAAAAAAATATAATAATAATAATAATAAAAAAAAAAGACCCTCAACACAACATTTGGCAAACCCGAACAGAGCTCTCCCCTCAGACATTCTTGTGATATCAATGTCAGATTGAAAATGACCAAGCATTACAACATTTTACTGACAAATCTCTGGAAAAGAAAAAGCTAAAAAGTACCTAACCACAGTGTTTGGAGCACAGATCCTTAACTGCAAAGCTACCACATCTCCATTCCTGACCCACAGTATCCTGGGTAATAAGCTGTCTAACTGGTTCTTTGAAAGGCTAGGTTGATAAAACACCATTTTTAGTTCGCCCTTTCCAAATATTGACCCCATGCCCTCTGTATTTTCAGCCACAAATCTACACCATCAGGTGACAAGCAACCCACATTTAACTTTACACAAACCACACTGAGAAATGCCGCTGCCCCCATTTACACCATGACTGGTGGGTCAGAAGGTGATCCATCAGTGATTGCCACTCTCATTGACTGCCGAGGGCTTTAGCTCTCTCAAGGATTACAGGTTGTAGAGCCTCTGCCTTTCCTATTTCAGATCTAGCACCTCTCATTGCCATGTTCATAACCCATCTCCTTGCTAAAGTCGTCTCTCTTATCAGCCAGGCTGCCTTCCAGATGATTGTTTGTGAACAATCATTGCTTCCATTATTATGGAGGTATTTCTGTGGGTCGCCCTGCTGAGACGAGGCATCCAGATGAGTGCTCCTGTGCCAAAACAGTACGACCTGTTATAAGAGGGAGAGGCAAGGTCATTGCTTTCAAAATGATAAACCTGATCTCCAATAGCTCTTTTGTTAGCTGCGCAGCACGGAGGAAAATGGAGGGAAAATCTGTGGCTTTCCCTCCGGGCGACCAGCAACAAAAAGAGCTCCCTTTATTTAACCCTTTGGCTTTGTAAGCATACTCTTGATGGCCTCTTTTTAGATAAAAGCTGGATGTTGACCCTGAAATATATAAGATCAATCTCAACACAAGCGGTTAGGCTACTTAAAATGAGAGCTTTGTCCATGCTAGGATTGAGTTCTCAAGGACCTTATGTTTTCAACCAACTAGTCTGAGATTTATGTGAATGATTAGTTGAACTATAAATCTTGAATAGGCTGGGCTAGGGTCATGACTACGAGACACCAATACCACTCATTTATATATAGATGCTAAAAGCAGCCTTTTCAATAGAGTAACTGACAGATATTCAGTAAGAAAAATACTAAATATCACTAGCCGTTTATTAAACTAATGAAAAAGATGGAGGTGGATTATGAATTATGCATAATATAACTAGAGCATTGCTCATAGCAGGCCTTGAAATATTATTAAAAGAAGTATCATCTAAGGTGTCGAATTTGTTGGCTGTAGGAGTGATGCTTTAAAGGGGAGACTTCTTTAAGAGGATTTTTCCATTTCCAGTGCTATACAGTAAGGATGACCAGCGACACGAGGGCCAGTGAGAGAGTTTCAGGCCAGTTCACTTGCCTTTTCCAGTGCTGAAAGTTACACTTATCTTGTATGTGTATCTTAAAAAAAAATAAAAAATAAAAAATAAAAAAAGTCTGTTTTGCCTTAGAAAGTTGTCCAGATTTCACATTGATAAAGCTATGGTAACACTTTCTTTTTTTTAAATCAGACTTTTACTGAATCTGTTATGTCATTCTCTCGTGTCGAACTTTGTCTTTAAAGAACAAAAAATCTTGGAACCAAATTGTCAAATGGGCTAGTAATATTATAGGTGAATCACAACCTAACTTGCCAAGTCTCTAATCCAACCAGTTGCAGCGTAAGGCGAGTGCTGTTATTAGAGATTGTTACCAAACTTTACACACGGAGTTTCAGTTTTCTGCTCTGGCAGACTGTTTGTGGCCCATAGGTGGAGAACCAAATTATATAGAAATACTTTTGTACCTGCAGCGATAGAATACATGAATAAAAATAGCAGCAGATGATAGTATTAATTTAGTTTTTTTTGGGGGGGGGGGGGGTGAAGGTACATTTTTATTACTTTTAAATAATTTTCAAATATTGTTTATAGTATGCTGATGTTTCTATGAATTGTTTTAGTGCAAATTACTGTGCTAATTACTTGTCTTTTCTCTTTCCATCATTTCCCAAAAGTGTTTATGAATTTATGTTATTATTGTTACATTATAGCTATATAATTTCTAACTAGATGAACATTTTATTTTTGGTAAAGGAAAAAAAAAGATTTAATGAAAAAATAGTAAATATATATAAATTGAAAATGCTTTAATGTTGGGATCTAACTAAGTCATCTTAATAGCTATGGAAGAATTTATAACTTATATATATATATATATATATATATATATATATATATATATGGTGCCAACATCTTGCAATACCACAGCAGTCACAAATGTCATGGGGATAGTTGTGCACTGTCTTGCGCTTGAATGGCTTAAAACACTTTAATGTTAGATTAGATTAGATTTAGAATCCTGTTAACAGCCGGTAAGATAATTGTACTTGCAGGTAAACAAAATACGTTACATACTATTACTGGTGAATAAACCAGAGTAATGCAAATACATCTGAGAGGTCTGGCATAAGATGCGACATGAACCATATTGTATGAAGCATTTTTGTTTACATCACATTTACCTCGTGCTATGAAAACAATATTTGGGTCACTAGGATCAAAACTTTATGATTTAGACAGTTTGATGTTGGATAGTCTTCCAATTTATGGTGAAACGCAAACATTTGTGTGTTCAAAAAGTAAAGTAATGTTTATAATACTTCACTGGGCATTGAAGCAAACCAACCCCGTAAACTCATACTTGCTCCAAAAACTTTCTTTGAAATAGTTACAATGATCGTGTTTGTTTTCAGGGCAAAATTTGCATAGTGCATTCAGCTTTATTAATAAAAGATGTATAATTTGCATGTAAAATGGTCCTTCCTGATAAGTCTCCTCCAAATTCACAAACACTTTGTAAACCTCAAATTTGTGGTATTATAGTAAAAGCTATCAAAATGCAGTGTTATCATTCAGCTATTTTTTTTTTGTTTTTTTTTTTTTGCTGCATTTACAAGAGTTCTGAAGCAGGTGTACTTTTTTTTTTTTTTTTTAATACGAACAGTTAATAATAGGTCAGAATATGAGGACTTAATAATCAGCTTTGTAAATGATTTACACAAAAAAATAAAATTCAGCCTTTTTTATGAATGAGCCAACTTCCCACAAACCGTTTGGTGTTTTTGGAGACTGCGGTTACAACATAGGAGTTTGTTTTCCACACCATCACAGTCCTTTATTATATTCTAATGAACTGCAGATTTATAAAAAAAAACAGGTTGTTGCGCAGATGGTATCTTATCCCTAATAACTTGCAATTTGTAATGATAAAAAGTCTGGCCACACAAGGTACAACCAGACAGACACCTCTTAAGTTTTTGGTGAGAGATTTACTGGAACTGTCAGCAAACTACAGATGAGCTTTCTGAGAAATGTCCCCAAGTAATGCACATCCAGTCAAACACCCTGACTCTAGTATTATTGTCGTTTATTCAGAGAAATCTCTGCAAATCCAAGATCTATTTTCCAATCTCCAAAAACATTTCCACTATGAAACAAGAAAAAAAAAAAAAAAAAAAATCACGTCTATATGACATGAAAAAGTCAATCAATATAAAAACCTGTGCTCTCTTTCAACATTTCCCACAATCGTGTGTGTAATGCATCAGGATGATTGAGGCTGTAATATCTGTAATAAATGCCACATCCAATCCGTGTTGACATGGTGCTGTCTTCATTAAAGCACTTCGGCTCTCTGCACACTTCAACATTCAGGCTAATGAAATAATGGCTGATGTTAGTGTGAGGTGCTCTTTCTCTTCACAGCTGTTCCTACCCATTAGAGAGAGAGAGAGAGAGAGAGAGAGAGAGAGACCATAGAGTGGTCATATCGAGATGAATGAGACAGCTCATTGGAACATGCATTGATTCCGGCCCCACAATGCACTGCAGCACGCCCGTGTCACTGAACAAACACTCTAGTGCCTCTCTTCCCCTTCCCATGTCACAGGAAATCTTGTTCTGTCTTAGTCATACTGGTCTGAGCGCTGAGAGGTTTCATCACTCCCGCCTGGACCCGAGAAAAACAGACAGGAAAGGTCAGCAGAAAGGGCGTGTAGGAAGGAGGGATACTGTCAGTTTGTGTCTGCAGTGAAGGACTAGACGGGGAAAATACAAGGGAAAGAACAGACTTCACAATCAGGAGGAAGAGAAGACCCACTGCACAACACACCACAGTGATTTGTTAAACAACGGTAACACTTTCCTATTTCTGTCTAGAGAGCGTTTGATGTTACACGCATCGTTGATGAGAGCACCTGTTCTATGAGCAGATGCTGAAATGTGGAACTGCTAATCAAAGTCTCTGGCTGCATGAAGACACAGTGAGAAATGCATTTACTTAATGCCTCCAGAAACTGCTCACCTTATTATTAAAGCATCACTCACTCTAAAGTGTAATCAATTCGGTCATTATTTTCCCCAATGTTTGTGCAGGGTTTATGATAGTAAATTTAAGACTTGAGACCTTTTTAGACTGAGTAAAGAGAATTTAAGGAATAAATTTGATGGAATATGTCAGTATGCTCTCTAAATGTGCTTCAAAGATTGAAAATCCAACTTTAATTTGAAAATAAGTATCAGTATTTGTCTTGTTTTCCAGTGAAAATGTCTAAAAACTCCTAGGATCTCAAGATGCATGATTTACCCTGAGAAACAAAATGACATATGAAGTCTCATTTTATTAGATATTGATCAAAATGAAGGAAGCTTAAGACTAGATCAAGAACAAATAAAAACTTAATTGGAGAGGGGGGAAGTTTTTATAAACAATTCACAGATATTTGTTCTTGTTTTAGGCTTATGCTTAATTTTGGTACATTTTTAAAAAAAAAAAAAAAGGGGGGAAATTTTCAATATCAAGTAAATGTATCTTGATTTAATGATATTTAGATATATGCATTGGAATATTTGCTGCCACCACCAAACCAATTTTTTAAGAACATTTAAACATCCATTTACATAAACATACATGACATACATTAAACAAACATGACCATATTTAAAGACATGTCCTATAAATAAATTTGTATAAAAATTAAGTAATATGTATTTTTTCCGCCTTCTTAAGTTTTTTTCTATAGATAAAATAGTCTGCTAAATCTCGCTTTAGATAAGAGTCTGCTAAATGACTAAATGTAAATTAGAGCTTCAGTGGGGAAAAAGGTAAGTTATAAGTAACTTCACTATCAGTCTGTTCCTCACACAAAGCTTACTGAAAGACTATGATTATAGTGCATGATACTTTTATGGTGGCTTTTGCTCCTATTAAAGCATAAGAGTTTGCAACAACATGAGTGTTAGTAAATGTAGACAAACTGTTAATTTTCCCTTGAAGATGTTAAATTCTAGTCATTTAGGTAATATTGCTTTTAACTGCGAGCATTTCACAGCAGGAGTTTGTAAGAATACGGGTCAGACATCTGGTGAAAATTCATTCAGATGAAACACTCTCTGTAAGAGAGTTCTTGACAGGTCTGAGCCATCATACTTACACAACTAATGCATGTTTGAGAGCAGACTATGAGCCAGCCCTATTCTTCCTGTCTCACCTCAATAACTTCCTGTCTCTTCTGTGATTAATAAACAGAGGCAAGAGCCACTGAAAAAAGAAATCTGTCTCACATGACCTTCACATCCACCTGAAATTAATCTTAGTGCTTACTGGAGATCTCAGCAAGCGATCCCGAACACTTTAACCAAAAACTTCATGGAAAACTGATATACTGAAAACGACATCTTTTAACCTACAGTCACATTGGCAGCACTTAGCGCCATCTACTGGAACATGCAGTCACATGACACTGGAAGCTGGATAAAACAAAACCGTAATCAGAAGGTTTGATATCACTGACATGATCAGGAGGACGAATAAAGCTAAACATTCTATGGTCACAAATACACACACACATATACACATACACACACATATATACATATATATACACACACACACACACACTATTATAAATTCTGTATACACCTTCGCTACAAAATTACGTTGCTTGTTTTTTTTTTTTTTTTTAGAAACAGTGTTTTAACATCTCTTTTATGATTAAATTATGATTAAAAGTTTGCAACTGCTGTTGTTTGCTGTTGGTCTTTAGGGCCTATTGCATGTCCTGGTTTGTGTACTTTATTTGGTAAAAAAAAAAAAAAAAGTATATATATGCGAGGTTGTGTGTGTGTGTGTGTATATATATATATATAAAGACCTCTAACACTAGCTTTCTTGCTCTATTCTTTTTTTATTCTATGTTTTCTTTTTATTTATTATATTATTTTAAAGCCCATGCTACATGTACTGTGTTAAGCTAACTGAAACTTGTTATAGCACTTATATATCATTGCTTTTTTTGTTGTTTTTGATTGCTTCCACTATCTGTGTATAATATATATATATATATATATATATATGTGTGTGTGTGTGTGTGTGTGTGTGTGTTAAAACATAATTCCTGAATGATTAGACGATTCACAACAAACGTAAATAATTCAATCTGACTCTAAAATGGTCTGGAATGTAACCAAGATTGCAACGTAAACTTCTAAACACCCGTCAGATTCTCTTACATCATCCTCCAAAAATAGATCTGAGTCCATCTGTTCCCACTTATTTCAGACTATTATATTTGATCTCTGAAAGAAGGTTCCAGCAGGGCATCTCAAATCTGCCGTCATCAGTGGGAATGCATTACAGTGGATACAGAAATAACACAAGAGTGCAGGAGACATGCAGAGTAATTATGTCAGGGTGAGCTTTTAAAGAGTAACTAAACATCAAATAGCACCTTGAAACAAACCTGGCGAGAAAACACTGGCTCATATTTCACAGATTTCAGCAAATCAGCAAGCACAACAGCTGAAATGCCCCCAGATCATTTACAAAAATAGCCTAATGTTACCTTCAAAAAACTGCACAAGAATGAAGGTGCTGGACTATTCAGAATTCAGGGTCATCAGGATCACCGTCAGTCTGAGGCAAAAGCAGATGATGCTGGAAGAAGAAGGACAAAAAAACTGCTTAATTAGAATATCTGTTATAGTGCTTTACAATAGTTTTATCAAAGATACACCTTATTATCAAGAAAACATAAACAAAATGAAAATGGAATGTACAAGAGCATAAATCTGTCTACGAATAATAATAAAAACTTATTTATTTATTTTACTGGCGATACAACCATCATATCAAAGAAGCCTATATGGATACATTAATATGGTTGCTACTTTACAACTTATTATTATAAGCCAGGCTGAAAATGCTACATTTTTGCCTCAGAAGAGTCTACTGGTGTAATGCATAAATGTTAACAAAACATTTGAAGAGTAGATAGCGCTAAATAAAATAAAGCTATGCTACTGGAATAACACTGACAAAGTATTTACACTGGTAAACTTCAGACAGACGAAACGTCAAATCCATAGAGACTTCACTTCAGCTCTTGAGACAAGAGAAGTCTCAAAAACAAAGCTTTTTACAAGAAACGTGTCAGAAACACCTGAACTCCGCATTTAAGAGCTGTTTCCGCTGCTTGCCCAAACCGACTCAGCTGCTACTTCTGATTGCGTCATTTCAGCAAATACTACAGCGCCCTCTGCTGTCAAGACAGTTAAACGCTATTTTAACGTACACAAAGGCTTTACTTGTTACAGTTGATACTATTACCTTCTCATTGTCAAATAATAATAATATAAAATAAATGTTAAGTTTTGTATTTATTATGACTAAACATATCAGCAAATCTAAATCTAAAAAAGCTGATGTTTATTTTACGATTCACAAAAAATAATATTTTTCTAATCGTACAGCTTGTTTCTTCATTCTGTCATGAGTTTGTCACCTCACAGGAATTAACCTTTTTTTCGACACGTGTGTCAATGAGCCTAGTTATCAGTTATGACTAAATACATATGGCTGAACACAAATATGCTCGTGGGAAATATATCTTCTTTGGAACCAGGAAAAAGTTGTAGAATGTTTTTATTTATATTAATTTATAATTATTATTTATTTATTTATTTCAGGCTTTTTATTTTTATTTATTTATTTATTTTTACCAAACTGTGGCATGTACTGTCTCAGAGAAATTCACTAAAATATAATGTCCTCTACATGCCTGGGTCCCACGGATATGAAAAATGATCAAACATTAGGATCATCAATGTTTCACCACTAGGTGGCGATACCTTCATAAAAATATTGCAATTATTTCAATTATTTTACTTTATTGTATTATTATTATTATTTTTTATGACTTACTTTAAAGTGTAAAGGCTGTTTCAGAGGATGTGTCGATAATAGTTTCCCTTTTTAAGTGGCGTGGGAACCAGACTAAAAACATAAACACCTCTAATACACTCTCTCTGTGATGACCCTGTATAATTACTGACCACAGGCCACAGACTATATCAATTCTATTAGACAACTAATAGAAACAGCACAATGACAATAAGAGGTTTACATTAAGATTAATCAGCAGATTCAGACCCTGGCTGTAAAGAGTCATTGGTGGAGAAGATCAAGAAGAGTATAAATGAATACTGAAATAGCAATGAGCCATGGAGCCCAAGACAAATTCCCCTTTCAGAACAATAAAGTATATTTTAATTTTCAAGCTCCTAAAGTTGAAGTGTGTTATTTCGATACTAGTTGTAATTCTGAGTGGATCAAAACGCTGTCACCACAAAAATAATATTTTCTTCCAAGATAATATGTGCCGGGAGATTTTTTAGTTTATAATATGTTATAGCTTTTTTTGCTTTGAGTTGAAAAGTTTTAAAGTTTTTATTCCGACCATGCACACATCGCTTGTGAAAGAAAGAAACTGTGCTGTTGAATAAGAGAATCACAGTTTATTGTCTTGTTTATGTTGGGTTACTACCAAACAAAAATGCGTCATGGCTTTACCACACTGATGACAAACTCTTGTAAACCCTTGTTATGCTGTCAGCATACTGTAGATATGTGTGAGCAAGTGCTCCCTGAAGGCATTTCATACTGAAAAACATGCACACGGTTTAAGAGGCAGGCCATACGCTGCATGTATGATGACTCCCTACATACACAGATAATGGTCAAATCTTCTTCTTAAAGGTATTTTCCACACAACTTCCTGAGTCACTCCACACATAGACAATACGTGTTTGCGTGTGACTCACAGGACTCTCACCTCGGCAGAGAGAGTGGGAAATGTGATGACTCTAAAGTCGGGTTGAGGTGATTAAGCCTGAAGAATGGCACACATTAACACTATCTGCAGGAGCCTCTCCTCTTCCTACAGTAATACAATATGAATACAGTATGAAATGACTCTCACGGGTCTCTTTACTGAATGTCCTTGTTTTCCTTGATATCAGCAAAATTTCATATTACCGATCTGACCTGACTGAAGCAGAAGTGAAGTCATTGTTTAGAATTAGATATCACTTTTTTTCTGATGATGATCATGTGTTTCTGACTTCATAAATTATTATTTTTTGTTTGTTTTTAATATATTACTTTTTTCTTTTCTTTTTCTTTTTTGGTGCAATTCAAAACTAGTATCGAAATAACACGCTTCAACTTTAGGAGCTTGAAAATTAAAATATACTTTATTGTTCTGAAAGGGGAATTTGTCTTGGGCTCCAAGGGTGCACATTATACATTATCTACAAAATAATAATAATAATAATAATAATAATAATTTAGTATTTATGTAAAAAAAAAAAAAAAAACAGTAAACAGAGCCATCAAACACTTGAATAATATTTCTAGCAAAGATATATTCCAGTAAAACACATATGCACTAAAAATAACTATTTGGTGTAGAAAACAAAGCCATTTAGAAATGGCTCAATTTCAGAATTAACTAATTAGCCAGTAATTAGCCAAGAATTAAATGTGAAATTTTGTATTTCCTTGTAAAAGTACTCCAATTTTTTGAGTACAATTTGCAACTTAAAAAAAAAAAAAGTACAGTGTGTAAACAAATAGATTTTATTCATTAAAATATTGGGTGTTTTTATCTGATTCATTTAAGAGGATGAATTACATCCTTTTCTGAGTGAGCAACTTTTATAGAGGTGTGAAAATTCCACTGGAAACGCTGCAAACATGCATTAACATACCAGTGCAAAGCCAAGGTTAGTGGACAGAGCCGTGCAAACTCATTATTAACAGTCCCTCAGGAAATAAATATCTATAATGCTTTCTACAGACCACTAATAAGACGCGGGTAACAACCGTTCATTACAGAGGATTTACAAATCTCAGGAAAGCGCTGTTAGGCAGGTTCCCCTTACCTTGAAAACGGTTATTTCTTTAAGGGCGGCACAGGACGAGCAGTAAAGGCTTTGATTTATTCTTGGCAGCTGATAATTGCTAGTGTCTTGTCATATGTCAGAAGGGAGAAATTTGGACGGTCCGAGGTGCAGATTTCTTGCTCTCTCTGGGAGGCCATAAATCTCTCAGGGGCCCCTCGTAAATCAGAAGTTGCCGAGAGGAGCGCTGATCTCTTCCTGAGCCTGATTATTCACTGAAAACTGACTGGAAAAATATTTATTTCGATTTCCATGGAGCCAATGCATTGCAAATGCTTTGACAATGACACCTCAAACCTGAACAGGAATCACAAGCAATATAAAACTATGCTATCAATCAATCAGTGTCAGTCAGGCAGACAGTTTGGGCAGTCGTTGTCTAATGGCTAGAGAGCCAGCCTTGTAACCCAAAGTTCGAGTCTTGGTACCAGCTGGGATTGTAGATGGGGGGTGGGTATACAAGACTCTCTTCCACCTTCATTCCCATCAATGCCATGACTGAGGTGCCCTTGAGCAAGGCTCCAATACCCCAACTGAGGAAAAGAGAGAGAGAGAGAGAGAGAAAAGCTACCCACTGCTCTGTGTGTGTTTGTTCACCACTCACTGCTGTGTGTGCCCCGTGCAGAGCACAAAGTCTAACGATACTTTTTTTTCTTCTAAAAAGTAAAAATACTTTTATTAAACACTCCTATTATTCATATAACATTTAGAAGAAGAATATTTAGTACACAACAGCCACCATAAAAGTTGCTAAGCAATTCAAATTCAGTCAAGAGCACAAAGGCAGCGCCCTGGAGCTCACATCTCTGAAAACGTCAAAGCAAATCTTCAATTATGCATTATTATTTTTAATAACAAACCATATATTTGAAGTCTAAACAACTGCATTTTCATCTTTAAAAACTCTTCTACAGAACTGCAAGTGAAAGAGGAGTGATAAAGACCTCTCAGCCAATCAGATTTGAAGACCAGAAAGAACTGTAATTATATATTTATATATATATTTTTTTTGTTACAATGTTTTTAAAATGTATTCATATTGACATTTTATATAGTGTTCGCTCTCATAATTCTAGAGCACTATTTCCTGCATTTCCGAACAAATTAAAACTGCGGTAGGTAACTTTTGATGCTCTAGCGGTTAATAAACAGAACTGCTTGTGTCTTGCGGAAGAACATCGTAGCCGGAACTACTTCTCTCTGTTTATGTCTATGAAGAATCACAAAGGTACTGGGTTACTCCGCCGCGGTACCCCCGAAGCAATCTAAAATAGTCCGAATATAAACACTTATTATAGGTGCACCCTAGTGATTCAGGACAAGCTAAAAACACGGTTTGGAAAATGGATTCATGGTGTACTCGCTTATTATATACATTTTTCTACATTTTGAACACAAACAAAGTTACGGACTGCAGCTCTGATTGGTTGATTTCTTACCGGGAGCAGTCCGTAACTGCAAATGGCAATAGGAGCACTGGGAGGAGCCAGAGGAGCTTGATTTTTTCACAGATTATCTGTCTCATATTCTACTGTTAGGACA
The DNA here is from genome assembly GCF_023724105.1 of Carassius gibelio. Taxonomy (NCBI): domain Eukaryota; kingdom Metazoa; phylum Chordata; class Actinopteri; order Cypriniformes; family Cyprinidae; genus Carassius; species Carassius gibelio. Next base: position 6,999,438 of record NC_068380.1, on the reverse strand, counting down.
TAATGACAGGTTTAACAAATATGTAAAAAATATATTTTTACAAAAGTTACCTACAGCAGCTTTAACAACAAAATATTCTCACACTGCATATGTTCAATACATAATTAGCTTTTCTCATGGTCAAAAAAACTAACTTTCTCAAAGTAACAGCACCCTCACTGTAATTGTTTTAGGGTATGGCGTCAATCAGCCTAGACAGCCTCCATAAAAGAGGAGCAGAGGACGAGGCCTGACCTCTCATTCTGTCTGTCCCTCTGCCATACACTAAACCAGCACGGAGGACAGACTGGATGTCTGGAAGCGATTCATTTATCAATTATTATTATTAAGAGATTTTTAATGACAAGAGAAAGCACATTTTTGAGATATTACAAAATGAGACTGGGAGGATGACAGCCATCCTTGGTATGACAAACTGTCAGCGATGCTTTAGCAATGAACTATTGGTTTACAGCAGCCGTTGCTCTTCAGATTAGAGAGCATGATGAAGCAGGACATGATCAGGCTGCGGGCAGTGAAAGGACAAAGATCCATAGAGATACAGACCAGATTCCCTATTGCACAACCTGAACATGGCCATCACGCAATCTGTCAAATACAAATCAAACAAAAGTATGCGTTCCCCCTGTCCGTGCTAAACACAGTGTGTAGGGTGTGCTGTTGAAGCCATGTTATAATTGTCAAATACCTGCTCTCTTTTTGCAGGCTTTGAAGTCCGAGTGTTTTTCTGTTCTTATCCTCAGGTGCTGTTCGGGTTTGATTTATAGTTTGTTACAAAGACACTCAAATTATATGGCCCACAAAGCCCAGCACCAACACAGCGCTGAAATCGCACGCTGGAGATGATAATTGTATCTGTGGACAAATGTAAATAATGGATCGCAAGTCATTCACAAGGAAATCCACAAAATACTAGCTATTTGATAAATGCACAATTTGTCATGAGCACGAACAGACAAATTTAGATTGAACAACCTGTGTGATTAATTACAAGACCCAGCAGGAATCTACTACGATAAACTGTTCAGCCATTATCACTGACACAAGGTGCTAAAATCATTCAGATTTAAAACATTTTTTTTAACCCTTTTAAAATTAAGTGCCATAAAATAAAACCCTGTAAATTAACAAAATGCAGTATGCTTTACATATAAAACAACCCAACTTTCATTTATTTTATATATATATATATATATATATATATATATATGTGTGTGTGTGTGTGTGTGTGTGTGTGTGTGTGTGTGTGTGTGTGTCTAAAAAACTGAATAATTAGTAGATGCAGAATTAATATAATTTGTTGACTTAGTGAATATATAATTGAAATTATATAATAAAAATATTATAAAAATTATATTACATAAATTATATAATATAATATTATAGAAATTATCTATCAATGTGTGTATACATTTTGATTAATAATTATTATATTATCATTCTATGTATATTTTACTGACATTTATGTAGTCATTTTATTAAATACACACACTCACAAATATATACAGTAAAATTGCATATATGAATTATAGTATCTACATATAAACAATAAATAATAAACAATCATATACATAAACGCATAAAAAAATTCTATTTAAATTATACATCTAAAAAATTATAAACATACACTGATTATATCAATTATATGATGAACCATCCCTGACATTACACTAAAAGCCCAAGTAATAAAAAAATGTCTAAGTCATTAAAATAAAGTAAATTAAAAAGAGTCTAAAATTACTTGTTTAAAATGCCAGTTCAATGTCAATTTGGCCTCCTAGGTGCCAAAAGCTCATTCCTTATCTCCGATGATGGTAAGTGATGTTGTGATGTAATGTTTTCATTTTGTCCACAGTTTATGAGATGTACAAATCTAAAACATACTCAATGCCTGTGTTTTATTGGTCTGTGTCTGAGTTTTACTCACTAATTCAGGGCCTATACACGGTTGTGCAGATTTTGCAGCAGAAGGCGGGTCTGGGGAGGGAGTAGTTGAATTTGCCTTGGGGAGCTCATAAACACCAGCGTTTCTCATAGGTGACTGTACCATGTGACTCCTAAACAAGGTGATTTAAAGAGCGTCTCAACCTGTTGAGAAACATCAGAGGTAATCACAGGTTGTATGACAAAATTGTGATCCAGACTCTCAGCGCAGGAGATCGATGTCACTGGAAACAGTCTGCGGGTTCTCCATGGCGAGCAGAGGCAGCTTCACCAGCTCCGAGTTCTCCGAGGAGGAACTGGATGGGAGTCTTCAAGGGTCAGAGGAGCTGGACAGCAGCGATGGCAGCAGTTCCACAAGTTGTTACCCCAACAGAGCCTTAAGCAAGCAAGAGGAGAGACAGAGCAAGAAACGCAGCAGGCCGGTGCGCTCCAAAGCACGCAGAGTGGCGGCCAACGTGAGAGAGAGAAAGCGTATTATGGATTATAACCAGGCTTTCAACGCGCTCCGAGTTGCTCTGCATCACGACCTGAGCGGAAAGCGGCTGTCGAAGATCGCCACACTCCAGAGGGCCATCAATCGCATCTCGGCTTTGTCAGTCTTCCTCACTAACAACCCACCAGCAAGTGTGGGGAAGTCTTGCAGCCACCTTGAGTGTCACGGTCAGCTGGGCAGCTTGTGTCAGCAGCCATCGCCTCCTGTCCGCCTTGAATCCCAGAACTTCCTATCCTGGCACCAGCCGCTCAACTACCATACACAAAAGCCATTGCACAGACTGTCCTCAGAGCAACACGTTTTCACAAGCCCTGCTTGTCCACCCTCCCCTCACTATCCGTGTTTCTCTCCCGATGCCCAGCTTTACCCTCCTAGTGATATGGCAAGCTCATCCAGGTATGGACGGATAGGTGATGTTGGGTCACATCAGCCAGGAGTTTGGGGCTCTTGTGGTTCAAATAATGTAGACAGTTACGGGGAACCCCTGCAGACACTCCCTCTGTCCTGGCACATGGGGTACCTACAGGACGCTGGGCCGCAGCACTGCCACAACACACTGTGATACACACTCATGGACTCTTGAGACTGTCAAAGGCAAAACTGACAGCAAGAACTGGGAAAATCACTGTCAACACCTGTAAACAGGTGCATTTCTGTGGTTTGGTTACTATTGGAAGAATTGTACATACTTTGAATGTAATTATAATTAGTGTTTAATGCATTAATAGAAACTTACATGTAAAGAGCCAATTATATGCGATTTGCAAACATATTGCGTTAGTAAACAAAGGACAAGAAAAGTTTGTTTAAAAAAAATCTCTTTGTGCATCAAGATATTTGCATTTTACCGTTGTAATAAAATATGCAAAACAGTAACACACAGTCTTCTTCATGCCAAAGTTAAGCATTTAGAGAGTATTTCTGTGTGCATATGTAGCAATTAAGTGCATTATGTGTTTGTGTGCATGCAGAGACAAAGTGTCTGTTCCCTTCTACTCATTTCCGAAAAGTGGAGCTTTGATCTTGTATGAACTGCTCATTCTTTTCAAAACAGGATGTAACACATTCTGACGTAGCAAGGATTAGCAGAAATCCCATTCATGCTTGAGTCTGGAAGAGTATGTGCACATTACCATGTAAGAATTTTCAGTAACTTTTATAATATATAGACTATGCATCAACATAATTGCTGAAGTACAAAATTGCTAAACTGACAAAAACAAAAAATTTTATACTCACAAAAAAGAGGAAAGCATACATAAAAAGAGGAAAAAAAGAGGAAAGTGTACAATCAGTTAAAGTGCATTTTTTACAATATTTCTTTAATACATACTGTACATGGCAATGCTAATATATATATATATATATATATATATATATATATATATATATATATATATATATATATACTGTATATATACACTGTATATATAGAATGTATCAACATTGCACATAGCAAATCTTTTATTTTGAATCATTTATTTGACCTATGTATCATTGCAACTTAGTTGTAGTTGTATTATTATTAGCAATATATTTTAAAATATTAGGTGTGATGTATTATATTTGCTATTTTTCAATAAAAATTTTTTTTTTCAATTAATGCCAAATGTCCCTTTTTAAATCTGTAGATGATTCTAAAGCAGTCACGGACTGTCCATTGTTCTTGTTGAATAGACTATTAACTATTAAAAAAAGAATATTAATAACTCAGTCAAGTGCTCATAGAAAAGGTGAGGGACTTGCCTGTTTGGGTGGAGTTGGAAAGATCATTCCACTAGCGAACAATAGTGGAGGTGGTTTAAGGTTTATTAGACCATTAGCTTGTGTTTAGGGAGAGATTTATGACCTCACAGGAAGGAAGTGCAAGCTCTGCCCATAGAGAGAGCGAGAAAATCCTCCCTGGTCTCTTTCCGGCAGCCCCGTGGCGACTGATCGTACACGTGGGACTTTTATGGGGAGACCAGCAGGTGTGTCAGATCGGGCTACATAAACAAGGTTGAGGGTGAGAGAAAAGAGGAGACGGATTGTCTTCTTCTTATTTCATCCACAGACATGAATCATGGAAATCCCTGACTCACAGCAAACGTGCTGAGTGACATTGACGATGAACGTGTTGAGTGATGGTGACAACATGTCTGTCGTCCTGCCTGCTGTGGCACTGGGCCAGTCAGGCTTCATTTGAGCACATCGGCAGGTTTATTTGTTGTTTTCTGCAGTGAGCAAATCTTTCCCGTCAATCCGGACATTGCTCATTTGATCCAATGCATTTATCATATCTGTCAAATAAAGATCTGTAAACAGTTCAATTAGCAGCAGGTAAAATAATCACCTGCTAAGTGGAAGCATTTGGACACTAGAGGGCAGCACGTTATTTGTGCAGACTGGACAATGGCAGGACTTTAATATAGATCAAAATGGAATCTTTATTATTAGCCTGAATTCTGATTTTCTGGGGGGTTCCCCCGTCTAAAGTAATTGATAAATTGATTTTTTTTTTTTATCCTGTGGTGGAAACAAGCTTCCATAAGAAAGAGTCAATGCCGTCAATAGTGATTTCATGTTGACTTGAATAGCTTTCTGATGCAGCTCAGAAAGATGAATGAGCTTATGAGCATTTTTAATGCAGAGATTTGAATGCAATGAGTCATCCATGGAACGATAACACCTCATAACACTCATAAACTTCACCAACTTCAAACCCACGCTGATCTTCCAGGCCAGGTCTGGCCGGGCCGCACCGCCCCCATGATGTCTGCGGTGGGTACTGTTGACAGGAGAATGTGCAGGAGAGCACATGCCAAGACACTGAGCACATGAGAGCGAGAGATGGCAGATGACTCACCTGCAGCCTCTCTGCTGCTTGCTAATGATGAAAGACACATTCACACGTACACACAAAGGCCAAAGCTAAAGTGTGATCGCGGAGGTTAGCATTTTTGAGCATTTTGATGGGGTTCTGGCATTTTCATGGACATAGATTTGGTTTTGGACCAGAGTAGATGCATGTAATTGGAACAATGCTCTGGGACAGTGTCTGTGATCCGCTAGTGTTGGCACATAACGTGCTGTTGATTTTGATATTCATGTCATATGCTATGATCTGCCTCCTGACTATCATCCACATACACCACCAGCAGGTGGTAACAGAACACCATAGCGCTGAAAACCAACCAAGCAAAACCAACTGCTGTATTGTGTTGATAGCCTAGAAAAATCAAATATTTTGAAATGGAAAATTTGTATAATTATTTTCTGTTGGGTATCATATTTGATACATCAGGCTTTTATGGATCATATTGTATGACATATGGTAGGGGAATATGGAGCTCACATTTGAGCAAGAAAAAAAAGCAACTTTTCACAGGCTGAAACATGTACTAGAACCTGAAGGTGGATGTCTTTAGAATTATACCTTTTGTATAAAGGAACGCCTCATTCTACTGCCAAAACCCGTCTTTTTTTCCACTGCTCTTAAAAGCATGAAATTAATTTACATTTAGCTGGTTAGCTTAAAAATTCTTTGATGGGGTGTCCATGAGCAAAGATGTAGAATTATAGTCTCGGAGTCAAACAAAATCAGGATTTCCCACCATCTGCTGAGCATTTATAAAGTTGTTTATCTCTCCTACTGAGTTAAATGTCAGCGGTTAACGCAGCTTTGAGTGTCAGGACTGAGAAGAGCAATAACTCATCTCTGCAGTGATTTCTGCTGTCTGCTCTGTTGAATTTGCTCACTCAAGTTCTGTCCACCTCAAGTGCTGCATCTCGCTCTTTCATCATATTTTCTCTTTTTTTTTCACATCATTATTTCCTCATCCTAAACTCTCAAATAAACTCTTCTAGTTTATCTCATCGTACTTAAGGTTTCTATATAAACTGATTTGCAGGCTGCAGACTGATGCTCTGCACATTTTGGTTCTGTTAGATAAATACAATAAACCTCAGAACTGATCTGCATGAAAATCTGTTTATCCAAAGAAAACTGACTGGGTTTTACTGTACCATAACCATAATCCTGACCTTTTGACCCCTTTGTACAGACTTTTATTGTAAAATAATCTGTATTTGGTTAGATCATAACTTTACAATTCTATATTCATAGTGTACCCCCCATCTGAATTTCTGTGGGTTGTTTGGTTTATTCTGAGGGTTTGATGGGGGTTATTTGAATTTATGAGTACATTATATAGAGCCACATTATGCAGAAACAAAATTTCACTGTTGTTTTTGTAAATAAAACTGTTTCAAAGATTCACCTTCCTATTACAGGGACTGATGGCACGAATAACTGACATTTACACATCAGGGGCTTATTAAATGGCATTCATTTAAAAAAAATAATAATACAATAAAACCGTAATCACCAACATAAATATGGCATATGCATCTTTTCAGACTGAGGACATTTGAGGGACTCAAACACAACTATGTAAAAAGATTCAAACATTCACTGATGCTCCAGAAGGAAACAAGATGCATTAAGAGCTGGGGGGTGAAAACTTTTGGAATTTGAAGATCAAGGTAAATTGTACTTAATTTGTGTACCGGGAAACATACAAGTATCTTCTGTTGCTTACGAAGGGCAGAACTAAATGGAAAAAAATTATATTTCAACAAAATAAGACAAATTTGGCCATCTTCATCGTGTTCAAAAGTTTTCACTCCCCAGCTCTTAATGCATCTTGTTTCCTTCTGGAGCATCAGTGAATGTTTGAATCTTTTTACATAGTTGTGTTTGAGTCCCTCAATTGTCCTCAGTGTGATAAGATGTATCTCAAAATCATAACGTCACTGCTGGAAAGGGTTCAAATATGCAAAGATGCTGGAAAACTGAAGAATCTGCCGGACCTTAAAGATTTTTCTGAAGAACGCTGCTCAGTTTAACTGTTCAGAACAAACAAGGGACTCATGCACAACCATCACAAAACAGAAAGACAGCTGTGGATCATCAGGTAACAGAACACAGTACTAAGAACCAAGGGTTCCCAAACTTTTGAGTGGGGTTATTTTAATAATTTCAGCATTTATTTTGTCTTGTGGACTAAATATTATCTTTTATGTACAATATCTTACTCAGGACAGTACTAAATAAAATATAACATGCATTTAGTATGATCTCTCTTATTTTTTGAAAATTACTCCCATTTTCACAGATTCTGCAAGGGGTGCCCAAACTTTCGATCCCCACTGTATATATATATTTATAGTTTAATAAAACAGTGAAATATGAAATTAAAGGTGCTGTACGAAAGATTGACTCTACTAAAGTATAAAAATACCATAATAAATTGAATGTCTGTCTCTGTTTTGGTTTGTAAAATCCGCTCAGTTGCCAGTTGGCGGAAAACATATTTAATTTAATTCACCATCAAGTGCACTCGTTCCTGTTTGTGTCGTCAATCTGGCAATCTGTGTGTGCTTCAAGTCTGAGGAGGAGGGGCCAGGTGAAAAAAAACCTTTTCAATATTTTGAATTTGGACTGCAATGCCTAGTTCAACCACTCTGTGTCAATCCTACCTTCAGCACCTTTAATTAAATTGAATACTAAAATATACTGTACCCATATAAATTTATTTATGCATTTTAAATTTATGCATTTAGCAGATGCTTTTATCCAAAAGTGACTTACAGTGCATTCAGGCTATACATTTTTACCTATCATGTGTTTGAACCCCCAACATTGCACTTGCACGCAATGCTCTACCAATTGAGCTACAGGAACACATTATATAGTGTTATATATAAACACTAGAAAAACTAAATCAGCATTTTATGTATATTAGAGGTTTGCATTATTCCTCTAGTGTTTGTATTGATTCAATAATCTGATGTGCTTTCCACAAGGAGCTCACTAGGTTTTAGAATAGAGCTAAAATGATCAAAGGAAAAACAAAGCCTGTACCTTTCCTAAAATGAGCATTCTGCATTGATTAGAACATTTATGGCCACAGCTTGTTCATGAATTTAGAATAGTTGCTCTTTTATCGACAACATGCTCCCAGTAAACACCACAACATGTCTCATTCATTGATTCTGTTCTCATAAGCTCTAATGAGGCACTAGATGTGAAACTTTATGGTTCCTTTGAGGGAAACAAAACAAACACGGTTTCTGAAATACGAACGGCCAGTTAGTGTTCCTCTACTAACAGATACTGCTAAAAGCTAAAACAGTTCTCAGATTCTGAGAGAAGAAGTAATATTGGATAAGCTGGCATACCGAGTAAAGCAGGGTCCAATGTAACAGAGAAAATGACTTACTGATTGCCCTATATTTCTACTTGTTTTATGTGTTGCTTGCCCACACAAAACTCACCACTACAATGCTAAAGTGTCTAGATGTTTGCCAGGAAATTGCCACATGCACTGTTAGAAATAAAAAGGTACAAAAGCTGTCACCATTTCAAAAGGCACACATTTGTATATAAACAGTCCATATTGATACCTTACATATAGTACCTAAAGTGTACATATTAGGAGGGGCCAGGTGAAAAACACTGAAACATGTGAAACACAAAAGTGTACCTTTTGAAAAAGGTACCGCCCCAGTGACAGATTTTGTACCTTTTTTCTGAGTTGCTACAGTAGGCTTTTTAAAGTGGTTTCCTGGTTGTTCAATGTTCAGAATGAAACTCTAATGGAAATAGCCATCCTAACTAAACCGATATGATAAGATTCTCAGTTAGAATGTGGTAATTCAACCTCAGATTTAATGTTTCAAATTGGAAATTGTTTCTTTTATTTTATTGTCTGCCAGGCAAATCACAGCAAAATTTGAGATATCATTCATCTATGCAGCATGGATATTGTTGGTGTGGAACAAGTTAAAAGGGTTTATAGGTTAGGGGTTTATATTTAAATTAGAAAAAGTAGCGCTGGCTTTAGCATCACTTATTAATTATACATGATATGTGAAAATATTATTAAGTATATGGTCTTTTTAAGAACACGCCTCTTCTGCAGCAGGTGAAATCACAGATCAGTTTTAACAGGTTCCTTCTAGACTCTCAAAGAGCATGTCTCATTAATGGAATGTGAAATGTCATGCTGATCTTTCCAGAGAACCATACAGACATTTTGGCACATACTAAACATGAAAAATCAAACATGGCACATTCCCCTAAAAAGCAAACAACCTACGAACGGTCAGAATAACAACTCATTATAAAAACAAAAATTAAAATGTATTTTTTTTTTGCCTCTCTGTCTTCTACAAACGATTAAACGCATTCGGTAATGACTTCACAGACAAAACAAGACTAGCAGTTGTTCAACAGACTGTACACTAAAGTTTCAAATAAACAAAACATTAACATCACTGTCAGGGCTAATAAATGGGTCTGAACAAACCACATGCGTAGATATAGTCTACTGCACACAAATATGGATGGGGACATCATCATGAATAGACAGTAATGATCAGCAAAAAGATGAAAAGTCAGAAGGAAGAATGAAATAGACCTGTGTTGAGGCGAACAGACTGTAGATAATTGAATCTTATGGGCTTTTCACACTTGAAACTGTCAAAAAGGGGTCATTTTAACTCTGGGCACAGTGTTCAAAACAATTGCACAGCATCCAATTTGAGTAAAAACTGGTTGCCTGGTAATGTTATTATAAATTGTAACATAAAACATTGGATTAAATTGAATTGCCAGAATGAAAGTGACATGCACAATTAAAATCTAAGAAATACAAATTGTCTATTAAAAATAAAATGTCATGATATGTGAGCTTTTTAACAGCTAAGTGGAAAATATATATGTATATACACAAATAACAGGTCTACATTTTTTCCTGTTATAAATCAACAAAGCTGTCTACACTGCAAGTTTGTGATGTTGCTTAAATGAAATTATGCAAATTAAAAGGTTTAATTATTTGGCAGGCATCTCAGTGAGTTTGTCACTTTGTGAAAGAAGATGTCAAAACTGGCATCCAGTGTGGATGCTAATTATAGGAGTCCTCATTAGTATTATGGCAGGGCTATTTGAATGGATAATTGGAGGCTCAAATTCACACAATATTCAGCACACTGCAAATACACATCTTAATTGCTGCTGTCACAATGTGTGATAAGTCTTTAGTCTGTGATTTTTTCCCCCCAGAATGTACATGCAAAACTGGGCTTTATTGGATAAATTTAGTTTTCTGACTTTTAATGTTGTGTTTTTGTGTCTTAACAGTATGAAAGCAGTTCTTTAAGAAAGGAAAAGGGAATGAGAGGATTATCTGTCATGGCTGACAACTTTCATGAATTCTCATCACTGTGTGGGATAGTGTCTGCAAACATCCCAGCAGCCCATTGTGATTGAAATTACAAAGGATGACAAAGAAGAGAATAATAAAGAAAAAGAATAACAGCATGTGTCACAGTTGCCGGAAATGCTGTACAGTTATGACTGAGGAAATACAGTTTTAATAAACTCTACCTCCACCCAATCAAATTTCCTTTAATAAAAAAGGCGAGTGAGATGGAAAATATTTATAGCTAGTTCCACGAAAACATAAAAGGAAAACTGCGTTTGCATGCAACGAGGTTTGAGCGCTGAGGTGCCATCGCCCTGACAGCCAAAGAATGATGGGAGATTTAACCTGATACTAATAACTGATTATGCAGTGCTTGTATTGTTGTAAAAATGGCCTGAAATGCAAGTTACTTGATATTTCAAGGTCTATAGTCAAATCACAGTTTAAATGTACAAGGTTTAAAGGTATAGTTCAGCCCATCAGTTAATGAATTATTTTGTGAAATTAAAAGCATGTGTGTGAGAAACAAATCCATTCATATAAAGGGATTTTTAACTTCAAACCTCTGGTACTGGCTAATATACATGTCCTCTTTCACCAGTGAAAAAAATTCTACTTATTTGAGTCAGGAGAGAAATACGGTTTATAACCTTTTTAGCTAAAACGGTTATAAACAAATACTGTATGTTGGTGGATTTTGATGTGAGAGGACAATAGGAGATAGACATTTTCACTGGAGGAAGAGTCATCACAGATATATGGACATTTTAAAGTTAAGACATTGAAAATAGCATCTTCAAATATGCATCTTTTTATTTTGTGTGGATTACTTGTGGATTATTGTGATATTTCTATCAGCTGTTTGAAATATCACTCTGACGGCACCCATTCACTGCATATGATCCATTGGTGAGAACATTTTCAGGTCAATTTAATTTTTGGATGAACTGTTCCTTTAAATATAAAGGGCTCCTCTTCAAATAAATATGTGGGCATGAAATATTAATGCGGTTTTAATTGTTAAATAATTGTAGTCAATCAGAATTGAGTTTTCTGGAGAGACATATAATAAATAATTAGTTTGTGATTATATATATTCATAGTAAGAAGTAGCCATATCAGGTAAAGATCATCTCAGTTGGCCCTCTTCTTCATAACTTTAGGTGGATTTCTCTGAAATGGATGACTATATAACATCTATCTAAAATAAATGAAATGCTGCATAATGTCAGAAACCATAAACCAGCAATAACAGGGTTGACTGTGGCTACTTCTTGAAGATAAGAGAGGCTATACATTTCCCCCAGATGACTCATGCTCAGATCACATATGTGAATTATCTGTTCTTCTTGTCATAACATTGAATTTATGATCTATAACCAATCATTAGCCGCTATCAGAGGACCTGGGTTCTTCTTCTTTCATGGCTAAAATGGATTATGTGATCGATGGCTTCACTAAGACGAGAAAACTACAACAACAGAGCAGACGATAGCACATCTTTTCTCCTGGGGCTTCTGCTACGTGTCCAGCCAAACTGCTGTAAACATACAGCTGAAATTATACTTTTTTTTTTGTTCTTGTACCAAAACGTATAAAACAAAATGAACAGAAAATAACTGGAATAAACACAGCACATGCATGGCATAATTATGTTCATTTGTAAATTGGTTTATTCTTCTTCTTACATTAACCACTCACTGCTTGCATGTTCCAAGTGATGAATTTGTGTGGTAATGCAATCTCTTAATTGAAGTGCACATAGTATCAATAAATCAATACAACACTGACAAGAGTGTGCACGTGTCAGCAGGTATATATATCATTTCACTGGTGTGCATCTTCTAGATGGTCCTCAATATGAGGCCATTAATCAGAGAGAACAGGTCTGTCAGATAGTTGTATCATGTCTATGTCATTCAATTCTCTGATCCAAGGTCACAGTCGAAGCAGCCAAGAAGAATAAGTGTTGAATTGAAACAGCGATGTTTAAGGTCACACTCAAGAGTATAACAATTGGCTTCACTATCACTGACAAAATGACAAAATTTTACTATAATATAAAAGGGATAGTTTAGCTAAGAATGAATGGTATTTCAGAAGGATTTCAGGATATTTCATAAGTTAGTAACCCAGGCTCATGGGAAAAATGTGCCTGTGGCGACATTTCAGTATTATTGCATTACTGATATTACGTTGATTTGTGCATATTTCACAACACTTTAAAAAGTGAAATGTCCAGGACTGTATGTGGTATGCTCATTTTTGTCCACAACAGATTAACATGAAGCTGGAAATGTTTTATAAAGCTGGTTGCTGTACATGGCAGTGGCAGTCTGAAGACGAAACATCTGTGGTGCTAAAAGGTTAATGTGGGTTTGCAAATAATGTACCACCTATACCGAACTCTAGTCTAAATGCTAATCTGACAGTGTTGTTAACAAACATAACCAACCATCCCATTTTTGCTTGCTTCTACAAACCTTTGAGTTTTTTTCTTTTACCATGTCTCATGTTATTTGGGACTTGTACCCTAGAGCTCCACATCAAGTGTAATGCTGTAGCAGGTGAGCTACTGAGCAAGTTTACATCAGAAAATGCCATAGATATGGAGCTGGTTATGTGATGTAAACATCAGAATGTGTTTGTTTACATATGATGCACTATGGGAAAATGTTTTGAGGTCATAGTTCTGTGCAAGGAACTACATGAAAAGAAGTCTTTATTAATGAACAATCTGCCCCTGTAATCATTCCTCATCAATTTGTGAGGAACAGAACTTGATGTATTGCCAACAGTGTTCATTTCAATTGGAAACTACTGTGAATTGTATATGTTTTTGGAGCTTTACAAAAATGTACTGTAGGTAGTAGCACATTTCTCCAATGAGCCTAGATTGGTTTATTCACAATACAGCACACTCTTATTGCATAACTAGATTAATGTTTTTTTGCGTGAACTACAGCTTTATCACATCTGAAATATTTCCTCACTTTACACTCATAGAATTTGTTGAGTGCCCACAGTGCTGCATATATGGATCATTTCACAGCAGATTTTTCACATCTTTGGCACTACGTTCATAACTTTGAGTTTTATACGTTGATAATCACTTGCATAAGCTGCTTGGTGAAGGTTAATGGCACCCAGTGACATCACTGCCGGTCTCATGCCACTTCATTATTGAACTAAGCCAATAAAACTCAGAAAGGCAGGAGCAAACAATTACAATTTACCCAGCTCAATCGTAAACCAGTCGTGCGTTCTCTCATTAACATCTTAGCTCCCAAAAATACCGTGTGTTAGTTTAATACAGTTTAAAGACTGAGGCAGCATCAAACAGAATTGTGGGGAAACAAATTAAAACGTGCCTCTACCTACATTGTGCAAAACTCCAAAGCACCTACAGTATACATACAGTTCACTGCAGTTTAAGCAGAGGCAGTTAAACAGCAACTTTTATAAGCTTTTCAAATAGTATTCTAGTTGCTTCATAAAATTCAGATTGAACCACTGATGACAGGTGAAATATGCTGACAATGTCTTTCATACTTTTCTGATGCACATGAGTGTTTCGCATAATACTTGTATATAGATTTGCTATAGATTTCATTTTCTGCCTATTTGAACTTAGCATTTTCGTTGATGTTTGTATTTTAAATTGCTTTCCTGGAGGACGGCAGTCCACTTTTAGTCTTTGACGACTTCAACATTAACCTGGACAAGCCTTATGCTACAGACTTCTATTCACTCCTTGCTTCATTTGATCTCAAATGACTTACCACAACAAGCACACACAAATCAGGAAACCAACTTGACTTAATTTACACATGTAATTGTAATGCAGACAACCTTCTGGTAAAACCCCTACATATCTCTGACCATTTCTTCATTATATTTAAACTACAGTTTGGTACCTGTGTGTCTCCACCCCCCATATCGGTTACTTTTAGACGAAACCTTCGCTCTCTTTTCCCCTCCCATCTTTCCTCCGTAGTATCCTCCTCTCTTCCCTCACCAACCCATTTCTAATCTCTGGATGTGAATGCAGCAACTGACACTTTATGCTCTACATAAAACTCTTGTCTAGACAATATTTGTCATCTCTACTCCAGGCCAGCACGGGCTACCCTTTCTAACCCCTGGTTATCAGATGTTCTTCATGAGCACCGGACCAAACTCAGGGCAGCAGAGAGAAAATGGTGCAAATCAAAAGATACATCAGACCTCAGGATGTACAAGTATCAGTCTTTGCTTTCATCTTTCTCTGCTGAAGTCCATACTGCAAAATCTTCATACTTCCACAACAAGATCAACAGCACTCCAGACCCAATCCCCTGACACCTCCTCCAAGCAATATCTCCTACACTTTTACAAGCACTCACACACATCATCAACACATCTCTCCTCACATGCACCTTCCCCACTGCATTGAAGAAGGCTCAATAACCCCACTGCTTAAAAAACCTACATTAAACACTACTCTTACAAAAAGCTACAGACCTGTCTCTCTCCTTCCATTCATAGCGAAAACCCCTGAAAGAGTTGTTTTCAACCAGATATCATTGTTTCTTTCACAGAACAACAAACTGGATGCTAAACAGTCAGGTCTCAGGAGTGGCCATTCAACGGAGACTATGCTACTGTCAGTCACAGGAGCCCTGCAGCTTGCAAAAAATGATTCCAAATCATCAGTTCTTATTCTGCTGGATCTATCTGCTGTTTTTGACACTGTCAATCATCAGATCCTTCTGTCTGCCCTCTCATCAATGGGCATCACAGGGATTCCACTTCGCTGGTTTGAATCCTATCTTACTGATAGGTCTTTCAGGGAGGCTTCGAGAGGGGAGGTATCCAAACCCAAACTTGTGAATGGGGTTCCTCAGGGATCAGTTCTTGGACCCCTCCTCTTCTCTATATACACATCATCACAGGGTCCCATCATCATTGATTCTCTTACCATTGCTATGTTGATGGCACACAGCTCTATCTTTCATTTCAACTAGATGATCCATCTGTAGCTGCACAGATCTCAGGCTGCCTGGCAGACATCTCCGCATGGATGAAAGAATATCACCTACAGCTCAGCCTGGCAAAGACTCTTGTCTTCCCTGCAACTCCAACTCTACAGTATGATTTCTCCATCCAGCTAGGCTTTTCTACAATTTCCCCATCAACTTCGGTCAGAAATCTTGGTGTAACCTTTGATGACCAGCTGACCTTCAAAGACCACATTGCAAAGACCGCTCGATCTTGCAGATTTTGCATTGCACAACATCAGAAAGATCAGGCCCTTTCTAACGGAGCATGCTGCACAACTTCTTGTCCAGGCCCTTGTCATTTCTAGGCTGGACTACTGCAATGGTCTTCTGGCTGGACTTCCATCAAGCACAATCAAACCTACTAAATACCTACAAAATGACTAAATGAAAGTGGTCAATTCTGTTTTTGGTCTCAATTATTTTGACATTCTCTTCCCATCTAATATACTTAGCAGATCAGATTTACTTAGCAGACACAATCTTTTTTCTACCAATGTTTAAATTAGATGCTTTTTTAAATTTACAGCTGTAGATTACTCTTATTTATGTTGGTCGGACAATAGTGTAGGAAATATAAAGCATCAAAACAAACACATGGAGATAAACAATTGAAACTGAAAATTACCAGTTATTTCCCCCCCATTGTCTCTATACAGAATCATTGGGAAAAGTCTTGAGCCTTTTATATCTCCAGCCAAGAGTTTGCCATCAGTATAATGAAGCTTACGGTTTCCATACGGCTTATCTCAAATGGAGGGCATGATTTTGGTATTAAACACAATGCAATTCATTCTGTTCCACAGTAAACAGCTTATGGATTTAGCACAGCATGAGGTCAAGCAATTAAATGACAGGATGTTCAGTTTTTAGAAGACTATTCCTTTAAGAAATTCATATTCAGGAAATGCAAATGAAAGTCCTCCAGTCCTTTGAAAAGGGGAGCTTATATTTACAGATATTAGAAATCACCTTGGCTCCGGATGTTTTGTTTACTTGCATGACTTTAAATCACATTTTTTGTTTGTATGCCTGTGTTTCCCAGGAACCCACATGAAATGGTTTGATTTTTTTTAAATGCTGCAGAGATAAAGAACAGCTTGTAGTGGTTTCAACTAGAAGTGGCCAAAGGCCTCTGCCTGTTCTATTGTAAATTCATTTGAATTCCAGGCCAATATTTTCCACAAGCCTGTGTGTGTGTGTGTGTGTGTGTGTGTGTGTGTGTGTAGAAGGACCTGAGGCATCTCCTCAGTAGTATAAAACATAGTCGGGGCATGACTGCCATCCAGATGAGACAGAGACAGCAGGACCCCTCAGAGTACAAAGAGGGATCTTTCTCATGTATAAGGCAGTCTGTCTGAAGAGTGAGCCCAAAACACAGATGATGAGATCTACTATGCAATAGCGGCAATCACTCTTTCACCTGAATTCATGAGGACAAAAGTCATTCTCCACAAATTCAGAGATGTTCACCGGAGCTGAAACCAATGAAGATCTCCTTCCAAGAATCTTTTGTCTGGGTGCAGGTTTAAAAATGATGTGACCCTAAATATAACTAAAACAATAGAAAACCACTAATATAAAAGTGATGGGTAAATGGGTAGAACGGATGAAATTCAGATATTATAGCATATTATATATTTTGGAAGTAGGCATATTTTGAGCTAGCAAAGTAATTTGTTTGAGAATCAGATCACACTGGTTCTTTATGTATATGATCAAAGTTGAATTGAATTGTACAAGTTGCGTCATCAATTCAGTGATGTAATTTAATAGCATTTTCTTCATTGCTAGTCTGTTCATTAGCATGGTTAGTGCTTCCAGACAGCAGACGCTCAATAAGGAATGAAAAAGTCAGAGAAAGAAACACTCCTCCACTGGCTTTATTCACTCTTTTCTTCTATTTCATTTACAGACAGACTTGAGCACACAAAAACATTGTTCACTCGACAAAACACCAACATGAAGGCAGTCTTTAACTGGGCTTTACGCATAATTACTGACACAAAAAGAAAAGGATTTTAAAAAAGTGCAGATAATAATAGTCCATCGAATGTTCTGGCCTAATAAAAGCGTTTTTCTCAGGGTCACTGGGTGAAATAATGCAACAGAAAGTCTGTTGTTAAAACTCTGTGTTCTGTTCACATTGTCACTTCAGGTGCGATTTACTTGAGCTAGGTAAACCTAACAGTTCTAAAGTGGAGCTTTGTTTACTGGATTTTATTCTTATAAACCTTTAAAAACAGATATACTGTTAGTAAATACTAAGTTTGTTAATCAAAGGTATATACATTTGTTGCATCCATCTGTTCACATTATTTCAACATTTTTAATATAATCATGCTTAACACCTGAATATGTGGTGAAAAACTACATTACCTTCATCATTTTCTTCATCATTTTTAATATAATTATGCCATTCGTAATGCTTCATGGTATTGTAGTTCTTTCCTTCACTAAAGCTGTCTTGTACCCATCTCTTTTTTTATTGGCTTTCAATTATTTTTTTTGCTTCAAATTAAAATTTTGTAATGTTGTGATTCACCTCATAGCTGGTTGGTTTGGTCCTTGGATTAAAACGCTTTAATGGAGAGGTTTTTTTTTTCTTTATAATTCTTATGAGAAAAAGGAATGGAAAAAAATGGACACTAAAGCACTCTATTGTACATGCATGTATGACTGGAAGGCTTTATTGGCCAATCAGCATCCAGGACTGGATCATATATTATATAGTAAGTAAAAAATTGTGTCAGTTATTTCACTTAGATTGTGACATCTGGAGTAAAGTTAACACATCTATAAATAAGAGCAAAACAGCAAATTTTCCAGCCTGAGCCAACAAGAAAAATTAAGCAGGTTATCAGCATTTTTGATGTTTAAAAATCGAGCCTAATCATTTCACCCAGGTCTAGACCAGAAACCATGAGAAGTGCACAGAAAATGATCTGCACATTTCTCGCATGCCTGAACACTAATTCTGTTTGACGGATTGTGAAAGTCACATCAGATGCTGTTTTTGAAACAGCCTAAGAAAATTAAACGGTCGCAAAAAAAGAGAGTGTGACAGTCAGAGCAAGACATACAGCCTTTTAGGGTGTGTATGGCTCAAATCAGAAAGGGATGTGCAGGGCAGCTGATTATCTGCGGTTAGTGCCTGGAGCCCTCAAGTGTGCG
>NC_068380.1:5472852-5477852 GCF_023724105.1 Carassius gibelio | reverse complement strand
GTGTTTTTACACACCACAGTAAATCAGCCACTCGATCATTACATCAGTCCCGCAGAACTAGTGAGCGTCTGCTTACCAGCGAGTGAACAGATGATCAGAACACAGACACATGACCACTGAGTCAGTGTGTGCGTGTGTACGTGTGTGTGTGTGTGGGGGGGGGGGGGTGGTGAGGGAGACAGAGAGTGTGTGAGAAACGCTTCTCAATATTATTTACTCTTCGTTATTTTTAGGTCACAACCCAAAACCATTCAAGCTGGCAGTTATTAAGCCTCTTATTAAGAATACAAAACTAGATCCTAGTGAACTGGCAAATTATAGGCCTATTTCAAATCAAAATTTTTGAAAAAGTTGTCTGCTCAATTGAGCCCCTTCCAGCACAAAAATGATCTGTAGGAAGAATTTAAAGGTTGAAGGTTTCAGGCCCCACCATAGCACAGAAACTGCACTTGTTAAAATTACAAATGGCCTGCTTCTTGCGTCAGATCAAGGCTGCATCTCATTTCTAGTCTTACTTGATCTTAGTGCTGCGTTCGACACCATAGATCATGACATACTCCTAGATAGATTACAAAATTATACAGGTATTCAAGGGCAGGCTCTAAGATGGTTTAGGTCCTACCTGTCCGATCGATACCATTTTGTTTATTTAAATGGGGAGTCATCCCATTATCACCAGTAAAATATGGAGTGGCACAAGGATCCGTCCTAGGTCCCCTTCTATTTTAAATAAACATGTTGCCCCTTGAAAGTATTATTAGAAAATTAATACATATTTAAACAAGACCAGATGAAACTTCTAAATTATCTAAGCTAACAGAGTGTGTTAAAAATGTAAAATATTAGAAGACCAATAATTTCCTCTTATTAAATAAGGATAAGACAGAGATATTACCTATTGGACCAAAAAACACTACACAATCTTGTAGATTACAATCTGCAACTAGACGGATGTACTGTTACTTCCTCTACAGTCAGAAATCTGACGAAAGTGAAAGTGAAAGTGACGTGACATTCAGCCAAGTATAGTGACCCATACTCAGAATTTGTGCTCTGCATTTAACCCATCCGAAGTTCACACAAACAGAGCAGTGAACACACACACATACACTGTGAGCACACACCCGGAGCAGTGGGCAGCTATTTATGCTGCGGCGCCCGGGGAGCAGTTTGGGGGTTCGATGCCTTGCTCAAGGGCACCTAAGTCGTGGTATTGAAGGGTGTTCTGGGTGTTATATTAGACAGCAACTTGTCTTTTGAAAATCATATTTCCAATGTTACAAAAACTGCATTCTCCCATCTTAGAAACATTTCCAAGCTACGAAACATGTTATCTGTTTCTGATGCAGAAAAGCTAGTTCATGCATTCATGACCTCTAGACTGGACTATTGTAATGCACATCTAGGTGGTTGTCCTGCTTCTTCAATAAACAAGCTACAGGTAGTCCAAAATGCAGCAGCTAGAGTCCTAACCAGGTCAAGAAAATGATCATATTACTCCAATTTTACAGTCTCTGCACTGGCTACCTATTCGGCGGACAAAACGGTAACGACTGGACCGGAAACGACTACGAGTAAAGACAGCACAGCGCAGGAGAACACCACAGCAAGCAGAGCAAGCCCTGCCACAGCAGCGGACCACAACCTGCAGGTATGTAGCTGCGGATGGAGGTAACATCTGTCCGGGGGTTGAGGATTCACCAGGGAAAGAAAAGGTGCTTGAGGGAAGAGAGACCAGGGCCTCGCATTGACTACTTCCAGCAGAAGGGGTCAAATCAGTCGAGTGAAGCTCACCAACTGGACGAAAACCATAGTTTGGAGGGCATCAGCACCCCCGTCGTGAAAGAGGTGGAACCCACCCAACCTCCCAGACCTGCAGTCAAGCGGAGACTTCCAAGCTACAGACTGTGTGTAAAGTGGCCCGGTGCTGTGGAGAAAAAGCTGTGAGAAACGGTGAATAAAGATCTGACCCTGTCCCTCGAACAACTTCGAGGCACAGTGGAGAAGAAGTTGGAAGATATGGGAAACATCATCTATCAGTATGGAGAAGAACGCTTTGGGGTGTTAGAGTCGAAAGTCACTAAACAGACTCCCACTCCAACAGTCTCCAGGAGGCAACAGGAAATCAAGCACCTTGTTCAAGAAAGGAGACAACTTAGGAAACTTTGGAAGAAGGCCTCGGATGTGGAAAAAGAAGGGCATAAGCACCCTCCAAGCTGACATTAAAACATGTCTGGCATCCTTCAGTAGGGCAGAGAATTCACAGAAAAGGAGGAGGAACAAAGAACAAACAAGAACATGGTTCTACAAAGATCCCTTCAAGTTCCTGAAATCTCTTCACCAAGGAGAAAAGTGCAGTTCTAAAAACAACAAAGAATGACCTGGAGGAGCACTTGAGATCAACGCACTCTGATCCAAAGTGCTATGAACACCTGGCCATCCCTCCAGGCATTCCACCAATCAACCCCCCAGAGCATCAATTTGAGATCGGTCCTCCATCGGGCACAAACAGCATCAGCGCCTGGGCCAAACAGAGTCCCATACAAAGTGTACAAGAACGTGCCAGATGTCTGCAGGTTTCTCTGGAGCCTCATGAGAACAATATGGAAGAAGAGGACCATACCCAAAGCGTGGTGTAGAGCAGGTGGGATCCTTATCCCAAAGGAGAAGGACGCAGCAAACATCAACCAGTTTTGCCCCATTGCCTTGCTTAAAGTGGAGGGTAAGATCTTCTTCGGGGTCATTGCTCAAAGGATGGCCGAAAACCTGCACAGAAACAAGTATGTGGATACATCGGTACAAAAGGCAGGAATATCTGGCTTCTCTGGTTGCCTAGAACATGCCAGCATGATCTGGCACCAGATCCAAATGGCAAAAATGGAGAAAAGGGACCTCCACGCGATCTTCCTGGACCTTGCAAATGCCTCCGGCTCTGTGCCCAATGAGCTCCTCTGGACTACCTTTGAGTTTAACATCCCAGACACCATCACAACCCTGGTCAAGGCTACTTTCAGGACCTGCAATTCTGCTTCACTACGCCTGAATTTACTACCTCATGGCAGTGTCTGGAAATAGGTATTATGGCTGGATGCACAGTCTCTCCCTTGGCTTTCACCATGGCGATGAAGATCATCATCCGAGCTTCAAAATGGGTTGTAGGTGGGCAAAGACTCGGCTCTTGTCGGCGCCTCCCTCCTCTCAGAGCCTACATGGACAACATCACCACCCTGACTACCACCGTTCCATGCACCAGGAGATTACTCAGAAAACTTGGAGAACGTCAGTTGGGCCCGTATGAGGATTAAACCAGCTAAGTCACGCAGCATCTCAGTAGTGAAGGGAGTGCTTACTGACTTGCAGTTCTTCATCAGCGATGACCCAATCCCTACTGTATCTGAGCAGCCAGTCAAAAGCCTCGGAAGGCTTTATAACGCAAGCCTGAAAGACAAAGACCCGGTGAATCAACTGCATGATGACATCAATGCGGGCTTACAGACGATTGACAACACCCAACTACCTGGGAAATTGAAGAACTGGTGCATCTAGTTTGGTCTACTACCCTGAGTGCTGTGGCCCCTGGCAGTCTATGAGGTGCCCATCACAACAGTAGAGAAGCTGGAGAGAAGAGTCACAGCCTACATCAAAAAATGGCTTGGAGTTCCACGCTGCCTCACCACCATAAGCCTCTGTGGAAACAGTGTCCTCAAGTTGCCCCTCACCAGCCTTTCAGAGGAGTTCAAGTGTGCTGAAGCACGTCTGCAGATGACCTTGAATGAATCCAAAGATCCGGTGATCAGAGAAAATGCACCGATCCTGGTTATTGGGCGCAAGTGGAGACCAGCAAGAGCAGTAGAGGAGGCAACAGCAGTTCTTAGACATGCTGATATTGTGGAGAACGTTCAGAAAGGAGGAGGCGGCCTTGGACTAACAACTAGTCGCCCAGCCTGGAGAAACGCCACTGCTCCAACACGGAGGAAGATGGTGGTGGAGGAAGTGCGGCGTCAGGAGGACACGACAAGATGGGCCAAGACAGTTGCACTCGGCAAACAGGGACGGTGGACATGGTGGGAGTGTGCCAAAAGGAGGAGGCTGAGTTGGAAGGATGTATGGGCCATGGAAGCGAGGGATTTGAGCTTTACCATCAGAGCCGTATATGATGTCCTCCCAACACCAACTAATCTCCATCAGTGGTTTGGTGAAGATCCTGGGTGCATCCTGTGCTCCAGGCCAGCCTCCCTCCGGCACATACTCACCGGGTGTAAAACCAGCCTTACCCAAGGATGATATACTTGGCGCCACAACCAAGTTCTGAAGAGCCTTGCTGCCACACTGGAGAAAAACCGATCCGAGCATCAATGCCCTGTCTTTGCCAATGCCTAACACCTCAACAAAACCATGGGTAACTGCCTTCGTCCGTGAAGGGGCTAAAGCTGCCAGGTGCAACTCCACACCATCAGAGAAACCAGCTGTGCCTAGCATGCGACTGGAAAATGCTGGCAGACATTGGTAAACAGCTGGTATTCCCCTCAGAGATTGCCACTACCTCCTTGAGGCCTGACTTGGTGCTCTGATCCCCCTCCATAAAGAATGTATACATAATCGAACTCACCGTACCCTGGGAGGATTCCATGGAGGAAGCATATGAGCGGAAGCACCTGCGGTATGCCGACCTAGCCACCGGAGCAAAACATTGTGGCTGGAACGTGGAAGTCCGCCCAGTGGAGGTTGGGTGCAGAGGGTTTGTGGAAACATCCACCATAAAACTGCTGAGGAATCTGGGAGTTAAGGGCCAGAACCAGTGCACAGCCGTTAAAGCTGCATCAGAGGCAGCAGAGAGAAGCAGCCAGTGGCTCTGGCTGAAGGGGAACGACCCCAGCTGGGCCCCCAAGTAGTGTGCCAGGAGATAAGTCTGCTTCGGCTTGACTCAGGGAACAGGACGTCTCTGCCATGCAAAGTCCCCTGAGATGTCCGCCGCTTGGCAACAAGGTGACTCTCATGGC
>NC_068380.1:5455352-5465352 GCF_023724105.1 Carassius gibelio | reverse complement strand
GATACACTTAAACAACCGAAAGAAACGGAGTGTGGAGCTAAAAGGGGGAGGGGCTGCCAGACTCTAATTATGCATGTCTAAATAAGCTTACATAATTCATACTCTAGTCTTGTATAAGTGCATAGTGTGTAGTGCGTGATTTGGGACAAGGGTAAAGTGTTTTGAAAGCACTCATGATTGACACAGTTCTGATGAAGCAGTGCTTCCTAAAGCTTGATGTGCTGACGGAGCTCATCACCTGACACAGGACGGCCTCCCCGCTGTCCGCTCCGTGGGTCACACGCACGATGGCCATCTCCCTCTCGTCCCGGCCACTGATCTCGCCCCAGAGCTCCACGTCTCCTACTCCGGCTCCGTCCCGTACAAACACGCTCCCGCTGGACAACACACTCATCTGTAGCTCCGTGCTGTCGGACTTGGTGAAGGTCAGGCTGCAGAGGTGGTCCTTCTGTGTGTCTCCGGGCCGCAGCGTGAGTCCGGCGGGACACAGCGAGGACGACAGGCCCAGGAGCTTCCCGCCCTGGCTCAGATAGGACAGGAAGCGCAGCTGCAGCTGTGGGGTGAGCGTCTGGTCAGTGGCCAGCACCAGCAGCAGGGTGTTGTCCAGCCAGGGCTCGCTCAGGGCCTGCTGTGGACGCAGGTGGTAGATGGCGTAGCAGTCCGTGTCCACACACTCCACCAGGAGCGAGCGGATCTTCAGGAACTGCTCCTCGCAGCCGCCCGTGAACACTAGCACGTTGGGCGGCTTCCCGCTGCTGTTCCTCCTCCTGCTCTCCTCCTCTTCCTCCTCCTCCTCATCCGCAGCGGTGCAGTCATCCGGCAGATCCGGGATGTTCTCCACGGAGGCGTACTTCACAGACAGGATGGTGCTGTTCTCCAGCTCCTGACACTCGTGGCAGCTGGAGAGGTGCAGGTGGTGTCCGTCCATGTGCTGGTGTCGGGACGGGAGCTCCGGCTCCTCCTGATGATGCTCCTGATCCTGATCCTGATCCTGCTGCTGCTCGAACAGCTCTTGGAGCGCCGTCTCTCGGAGTAACACGGCTAGGAGAGAAACACACACTGTGTTAGTGACTCCAGGAGAACACACCTGCCCGATGACATCATTCACTGCGGTCAAACTAACAAACGATCTTTTCAGGTCGGAGCCCGTTGCCCATGTGCAGACGATCTTCCATAAAAGCCACACCGAGGCGGCTGAAGTTCTCCAGGCTGGCTTCAGCGATGGCCCGGTACGGCTGTCCTGGACTGTAGGCTAACGGCAGACAGTAATCTGACCAGTTCAGCACCTGGACGACACACACACACACACACTCTTCAGTGAGGACATCTATCAACAGAAAATGCTCTAAACACATCTGACAGCACCACAATCAAACAATAACAAATATCTGTCAGTGAGCTCAGAACAATCTACTTAATTCAAAGAGTGTGTTAATGACAAGTGTGTGTATGTGCTGATCTGGACTCACTCTCTCAGTGGTGTGTGTGTGTGTGTTGATCTGGACTCACTCTCTCAGTGGTGTGTGTGTGTGTAGATCTGGACTCACTCTCTCAGTGGTGTGTGTGTGTGTGTGTGTGTGTGTGTGTGTGTGTGTGTCTGTGTGTGTAGATCTGGACTCACTCTCTCAGTGGTGTGTGTGTGTGTGTGTAGATCTGGACTCACTCTCTCAGTGGTGTGTGTGTGTAGATCTGGACTCACTCTCTCAGTGGGTTGTGTGTGTGTGTGTGTGTAGATCTGGACTCACTCTCTCAGTGGTGTGTGTGTGTAGATCTGGACTCACTCTCTCAGTGGTGTGTGTGTGTGTAGATCTGGACTCACTCTCTCAGTGGTGTGTGTGTGTGCTGATCTGGACTCACTCTCTCAGTGGTGTGTGTGTGTGTGTAGATCTGGACTCACTCTCTCAGTGGTGTGTGTGTGTGTAGATCTGGACTCACTCTCTCAGTGGTGTGTGTGTGTGTGCTGATCTGGACTCACTCTCTCAGTGGTGTGTGTGTGCTGATCTGGACTCACTCTCTCAGTAGTGTGTGTGTGTGTGTGTGTGTGTGTGTGTGTGTAGATCTGGACTCACTCTCTCAGTGGTGTGTGTGTGTAGATCTGGACTCACTCTCTTTGTGGTGTGTGTGTGTGTTGATCTGGACTCACTCTCTCAGTGGTGTGTGTGTGTGTGTAGATCTGGACTCACTCTCTCAGTGGTGTGTGTGTGTGTAGATCTGGACTCACTCTCTCAGTGGTGTGTGTGTGTGCTGATCTGGACTCACTCTCTCAGTGGTGTGTGTGTGTTGATCTGGACTCACTCTCTCAGTGGTGTGTGTGTGTGTGTGTATAGATCTGGAGTCACTCTCTCAGTGGTGTGTGTGTGTAGATCTGGACTCACTCTCTAAGTGGTGTGTGTGTTGATCTGGACTCACTCTCTCAGTGGTCTGTGTGTGTGTTGATCTGGACTCACTCTCTCAGTGGTGTGTGTGTAGATCTGGACTCACTCTCTCAGTGGTGTGTGTGTGTAGATCTGGACTCACTCTCTCAGTGGTGTGTGTGTGTAGATCTGGACTCACTCTTTCAGTGGTGTGTGTGTGTGCTGATCTGGACTCACTCTCTCAGTGGTGTGTGTGTGCTGATCTGGACTCACTCTCTCAGTAGTGTGTGTGTGTGTGTAGATCTGGACTCACTCTCTCAGTGGTGTGTGTGTGTAGATCTAGACTCACTCTCTTTGTGGTGTGTGTGTGTGTGTTGATCTGGACTCACTCTCTCAGTGGTGTGTGTGTGTGTGTAGATCTGGACTCACTCTCTCAGTGGTGTGTGTGTGTTGATCTGGACTCACTCTCTCAGTGGTGTGTGTGTGTGTAGATCTGGACTCACTTTCTCAGTGGTGTGTGTGTGTGTGTGCTGATCTGGACTCACTCTCTCAGTGGTGTGTGTGTGTTGATCTGGACTCACTCTCTCAGTGGTGTGTGTGTGTGTGTGTATAGATCTGGACTCACTCTCTCAGTGGGGTGTGTGTGTGTAGATCTGGACTCACTCTCTAAGTGGTGTGTGTGTGTGTTGATCTGGACTCACTCTCTCAGTGGTCTGTGTGTGTGTTGATCTGGACTCACTCTCTCAGTGGTGTGTGTGTAGATCTGGACTCACTCTCTCAGTGGTGTGTGTGTGTAGATCTGGACTCACTCTCTCAGTGGTGTGTGTGTGTAGATCTGGACTCACTCTCTCAGTGGTGTGTGTGTAGATCTGGACTTACTCTCTCAGTGGTGTGTGTGTGTATAGATCTGGACTTACTCTCTCAGTGGTGTGTGTGTGTATAGATCTGGACTTACTCTCTCAATGGTGTGTGTGTGTGTAGATCTGGACCCACTCTCTCAGTGGTGTGTGTGTGTAGATCTGAACTCACTCTCTAAGTGGTGTGTGTGCTGATCTGGACTCACTCTCTCAGTGGTGGTGTGTGTGTTGATCTGGACTCACTCTCTCAGTGGTGTGTGTGTGTAGATCTAGACTCACTCTCTCAGTGGTGTGTGTGTGTGTGTGTAGATCTGGACTCACTCTCTCAGTGGTGTGTGTGTGTGTAGATCTGGACTCACTCTCTAAATGGTGTGTGTGTGTGTTGATCTGGACTCACTCTCTAAGTGGTGTGTGTGTGTGTTGATCTGGACTCACTCTCTCAGTGGTGTGTGTGTGTAGATCTGGACTCACTCTCTAAGTGGTGTGTGTGTGTGTGTGTACATCTGGACTCACTCTCTCAGTGGTGTGTGTGTGTGCGTGTGTAGATCTGGACTCACTCTCTCAGTGGTGTGTGTGTGTTGATCTGGACTCACTCTATCAGTGGTGTGTGTGTGTAGATCTGGATTCACTCTCCCAGTGGTGTGTGTGTGTAGATCTGGACTCACTCTCTCAGTGGTGTGTGTGTGTTGATCTGGACTCACTCTCTCAGTGGTGTGTGTGTGTGTGTAGATCTGGACTCACTCTCTCAGTGGTGTGTGTGTGTAGATCTGGACTCACTCTCTAAGTGGTGTGTGTGTGTGTGTTGATCTGAACTCACTCTCTAAGTGGTGTGTGTGCTGATCTGGACTCACTCTCTCAGTGGTGTCTGTGTGTGTGTGTTGATCTGGACTCACTCTCTCAGTGGTGTGTGTGTGTAGATCTAGACTCACTCTCTCAGTGGTGTGTGTGTAGATCTGGACTCACTCTCTCAGTGGTGTGTGTGTGTGTAGATCTGGACTCACTCTCTAAGTGGTGTGTGTGTGTGTGTGTGTGTGTTGATCTGGACTCACTCTCTAAGTGGTGTGTGTTGATCTGGACTCACTCTCTCAGTGGTGTGTGTGTGTTGATCTGGACTCACTCTCTCAGTGGTGTGTGTGTGTGTGTAGATCTGGACTCACTCTCTCAGTGGTGTGTGTGTGTAGATCTGGACTCACTCTCTCAGTGGTGTGTGTGTGTGTGTAGATCTGGACTCACTCTCTCAGTGGTGTGTGTGTGTAGATCTGGACTCACTCTCTAAGTGGTGTGTGTGTGTGTGTTGATCTGGACTCACTCTCTCAGTGGTCTGTGTGTGTGTTGATCTGGACTCACTCTCTCAGTGGTGTGTGTGTAGATCTGGACTCACTCTCTCAGTGGTGTGTGTGTGTAGATCTGGACTCACTCTCTCAGTGGTGTGTGTGTGTAGATCTGGACTTACTCTCTCAGTGGTGTGTGTGTAGATCTGGACTTACTCTCTCAATGGTGTGTGTGTGTAGATCTGGACCCACTCTCTCAGTGGTGTGTGTGTGTGTAGATCTGAACTCACTCTCTCAGTGGTGTGTGTGTGTGTAGATCTGAACTCACTCTCTAAGTGGTGTGTGTGCTGATCTGGACTCACTCTCTCAGTGGTGTCTGTGTGTGTGTGTTGATCTGGACTCACTCTCTCAGTGGTGTGTGTGTGTAGATCTAGACTCACTCTCTCAGTGGTGTGTGTGTGTGTGTGTAGATCTGGACTCACTCTCTCAGTGGTGTGTGTGTGTGTAGATCTGGACTCACTCTCTAAGTGGTGTGTGTGTGTGTGTGTGTTGATCTGGACTCACTCTCTAAGTGGTGTGTGTGTTGATCTGGACTCACTCTCTCAGTGGTGTGTGTGTGTAGATCTGGACTCACTCTCTAAGTGGTGTGTATGTGTACATCTGGACTCACTCTCTCAGTGGTGTGTGTGTGTCTGTGTGTGTGTAGATCTGGACTCACTCTCTCAGTGGTGTGTGTGTGTTGATCTGGACTCACTCTCTCAGTGGTGTGAGTGTGTGTAGATCTGGACTCACTCTCTCAGTGGTGTGTGTGTGTGTGTAGATCTGGACTCACTCTTTCAGTGGTGTGTGTGTGTGTACATCTGGACTCACTCTCTCAGTGGTGTGTGTGTGTGTGTGTGTGTGTGTGTAGATCTGGACTCACTCTCTCAGTGGTGTGTGTGTGTGCTGATCTGGACTCACTCTCTCAGTGGTGTGTGTGTGTGTGTAGATCTGGTAGATCTCAGTGGTGTGTGTGTGTGTGTGTGTGTGCTGATCTGGACTCACTCTCTCAGTGGTGTGTGTGTAGATCTGGACTCACTCTCTCAGTGGTGTGTGTGTAGATCTGGACTCACTCTCTCAGTGGTGTGTGTGTGTAGACCTGGACTCACTCTCTAAGTGGTGTGTGTGTGTGTGTGTGTTGATCTGGACTCACTCTCTCAGTGGTCTGTGTGTGTGTTGATCTGGACTCACTCTCTCAGTGGTGTGTGTAGATCTGGACTCACTCTCTCAGTGGTGTGTGTGTGTGTAGATCTGGACTTACTCTTTCAGTGGTGTGTGTGTCTGTAGATCTGGACTCACTCTCTCAGTGGTGTGTGTGTGTGTAGATCTGGACTCACTCTCTCAGTGGTGTGTGTGTGTAGATCTGGACTCACTCTCTCAGTGGTGTGTGTGTGTAGATCTGGACTCACTCTCTCAGTGGTGTGTGTGTGTGTAGATCTGGACTCACTCTCTAAGTGGTGTGTTTGTGTGTAGATCTGGACTCACTCTCTCAGTGGTGTGTGTGTGTGTGTAGATCTGGACTCACTCTCTCAGTGGTGTGTGTGTGTGTGTAGATCTGGACTCACTCTCTCAGTGGTGTATGTGTGTGTAGATCTGGACTCACTCTCTCAGTGGTGTATGTGTGTGTAGATCTGGACTCACTCTCTCAGTGGTGTGTGTGTGTGTGTGTAGATCTGGACTCACTCTCTCAGTGGTGTATGTGTGTGTAGATCTGGACTCACTCTCTCAGTGGTGTGTGTGTGTGTGTGTAGATCTGGACTCACTCTCTCAGTGGTGTGTGTGTGTAGATCTGGACTCACTCTCTCAGTGGTGTGTGTGTGTGTAGATCTGGAGTCACTCTCTCAGTGGTGTGTGTGTGTGTAGATCTGGACTCACTCTCTCAGTGGTGTGTGTGTGTAGATCTGGACTCACTCTCTCAGTGGTGTGTGTGTGTGTGTAGATCTGGACTCACTCTCTCAGTGGTATGTGTGTGTGTAGATCTGGAGTCACTCTCTCAGTGGTGTGTGTGTGTGTGTAGATCTGGACTCACTCTCTCAGTGGTGTGTGTGTGTGTGTGTGTGTGTTTGTGTTGATCTGGACTCACTCTCTCAGTGGTGTGTGTGTGTAGATCTGGACTCACTCTCTCAGTGGTGTGTGTGTGTAGATCTGGACTCACTCTCTCAGTGGTGTGTGTGTGTTGATCTGGACTCACTCTCTCAGTGGTGTGTGTGTGTGTGTAGATCTGGACTCACTCTCTCAGTGGTGTGTGTGTGTAGATCTGGACTCACTCTCTAAGTGGTGTGTGTGTGTGTTGATCTGGACTCACTCTCTCAGTGGTCTGTGTGTGTGTTGATCTGGACTCACTCTCTCAGTGGTGTGTGTGTAGATCTGGACTCACTCTCTCAGTGGTGTGTGTGTGTAGATCTGGACTCACTCTCTCAGTGGTG
Source organism: Carassius gibelio (assembly GCF_023724105.1). Taxonomy (NCBI): domain Eukaryota; kingdom Metazoa; phylum Chordata; class Actinopteri; order Cypriniformes; family Cyprinidae; genus Carassius; species Carassius gibelio. The sequence goes on along the minus strand of NC_068380.1, from coordinate 5,458,405 downwards.
TGTGTGTGTAGATCTGGACTTACTCTCTCAGTGGTGTGTGTGTAGATCTGGACTTACTCTCTCAATGGTGTGTGTGTGTGTGTGTGTAGATCTGGACCCACTCTCTCAGTGGTGTGTGTGTGTGTAGATCTGAACTCACTCTCTAAGTGGTGTGTGTGCTGATCTGGACTCACTCTCTCAGTGGTGTCTGTGTGTGTGTGTTGATCTGGACTCACTCTCTCAGTGGTGTGTGTGTGTAGATCTAGACTCACTCTCTCAGTGGTGTGTGTGTGTGTGTGTAGATCTGGACTCACTCTCTCAGTGGTGTGTGTGTGTGTAGATCTGGACTCACTCTCTAAGTGGTGTGTGTGTGTTGATCTGGACTCACTCTCTAAGTGGTGTGTGTGTTGATCTGGACTCACTCTCTCAGTGGTGTGTGTGTGTAGATCTGGACTCACTCTCTAAGTGGTGTGTGTGTGTACATCTGGACTCACTCTCTCAGTGGTGTGTGTGTGTCTGTGTGTGTGTAGATCTGGACTCACTCTCTCAGTGGTGTGTGTGTGTTGATCTGGACTCACTCTCTCAGTGGTGTGAGTGTGTGTAGATCTGGACTCACTTTCTCAGTGGTGTGTGTGTAGATCTGGACTCACTCTTTCAGTGGTGTGTGTACATCTGGACTCACTCTCTCAGTGGTGTGTGTGTGTGTGTAGATCTGGACTCACTCTCTCAGTGGTGTGTGTGTGTGCTGATCTGGACTCACTCTCTCAGTGGTGTGTGTGTAGATCTGGACTCACTCTCTCAGTGGTGTGTGTGTGTAGATCTGGACTCACTCTCTAAGTGGTGTGTGTGTGTGTGTGTGTGTGTGTTGATCTGGACTCACTCTCTCAGTGGTCTGTGTGTGTGTTGATCTGGACTCACTCTCTCAGTGGTGTGTGTGTGTGTGTGTAGATCTGGACTCACTCTCTCAGTGGTGTGTTTGTGTGTAGATCTGGACTTACTCTTTCAGTGGTGTGTGTGTGTGTAGATCTGGACTCACTCTCTCAGTGGTGTGTGTGTGTAGATCTGGACTCACTCTCTCAGTGGTGTGTGTGTGTGTAGATCTGGACTCACTCTCTAAGTGGTGTGTTTGTGTGTAGATCTGGACTCACTCTCTCAGTGGTGTGTGTGTGTGTGTAGATCTGGACTCACTCTCTCAGTGGTGTGTGTGTGTGTGTAGATCTGGACTCACTCTCTCAGTGGTGTATGTGTGTGTAGATCTGGACTCACTCTCTCAGTGGTGTATGTGTGTGTAGATCTGGACTCACTCTCTCAGTGGTGTGTGTGTGTGTGTAGATCTGGACTCACTCTCTCAGTGGTGTGTGTGTGTAGATCTGGACTCACTCTCTCAGTGGTGTGTGTGTGTGTAGATCTGGAGTCACTCTCTCAGTGGTGTGTGTGTGTGTAGATCTGGACTCACTCTCTCAGTGGTGTGTGTGTGTAGATCTGGAGTCACTCTCTCAGTGGTGTGTGTGTGTGTGTAGATCTGGACTCACTCTCTCAGTGGTGTGTGTGTGTGTTTGTGTTGATCTGGACTCACTCTCTCAGTGGTGTGTGTGTAGATCTGGACTCACTCTCTCAGTGGTGTGTGTGTAGATCTGGACTCACTCTCTCAGTGGTGTGTGTGTAGGTCTGGACTCACTCTCTCAGTGGTGTGTGTGTAGGTCTGGACTCACTCTCTCAGTGGTGTGTGTGTAGGTCTGGACTCACTCTCTCAGTGGTGTGTGTGTAGATCTGGACTCACTCTCTCAGTGGTGTGTGTGTAGATCTGGACTCACTCTCTCAGTGGTGTGTGTGTAGGTCTGGACTCACTCTCTCAGTGGTGTGTGTGTAGATCTGGACTCACTCTCTCAGTGGTGTGTGTGTAGGTCTGGACTCACTCTCTCAGTGGTGTGTGTGTAGATCTGGACTCACTCTCTCAGTGGTGTGTGTGTAGATCTGGACTTACTCTCTCAGTGGTGTGTGTGTAGATCTGGACTCACTCTCTCAGTGGTGTGTGTGTAGATCTGGACTCACTCTCTCAGTGGTGTGTGTGTAGATCTGGACTCACTCTCTCAGTGGTGTGTGTGTGTGTGTGTGTTTGTGTTGATCTGGACTCACTCTCTCAGTGGTGTGTGTGTAGATCTGGACTCACTCTCTCAGTGGTGTGTGTGTAGGTCTGGACTCACTCTCTCAGTGGTGTGTGTGTAGATCTGGACTCACTCTCTCAGTGGTGTGTGTGTAGATCTGGACTTACTCTCTCAGTGGTGTGTGTGTAGATCTGGACTCACTCTCTCAGTGGTGTGTGTGTAGATCTGGACTCACTCTCTCAGTGGTGTGTGTGTAGATCTGGACTCACTCTCTCAGTGGTGTGTGTGTAGATCTGGACTCACTCTCTCAGTGGTGTGTGTGTAGATCTGGACTCACTCTCTCAGTGGTGTATGTGTGTGTAGATCTGGACTCACTCTCTCAGTGGTGTATGTGTGTGTAGATCTGGACTCACTCTCTCAGTGGTGTGTGTGTGTGTGTGTAGATCTGGACTCACTCTCTCAGTGGTGTGTGTGTGTAGATCTGGACTCACTCTCTCAGTGGTGTGTGTGTGTGTAGATCTGGAGTCACTCTCTCAGTGGTGTGTGTGTGTGTAGATCTGGACTCACTCTCTCAGTGGTGTGTGTGTGTGTGTAGATCTGGAGTCACTCTCTCAGTGGTGTGTGTGTGTGTGTAGATCTGGACTCACTCTCTCAGTGGTGTGTGTGTGTGTGTGTGTTTGTGTTGATCTGGACTCACTCTCTCAGTGGTGTGTGTGTAGATCTGGACTCACTCTCTCAGTGGTGTGTGTGTAGATCTGGACTCACTCTCTCAGTGGTGTGTGTGTAGGTCTGGACTCACTCTCTCAGTGGTGTGTGTGTAGGTCTGGACTCACTCTCTCAGTGGTGTGTGTGTAGGTCTGGACTCACTCTCTCAGTGGTGTGTGTGTAGATCTGGACTCACTCTCTCAGTGGTGTGTGTGTAGATCTGGACTCACTCTCTCAGTGGTGTGTGTGTGTGTGTGTGTTTGT
>NC_068380.1:5441109-5453609 GCF_023724105.1 Carassius gibelio | reverse complement strand
TGTGTGTGTGTGTGTGTGTGGATCACCCCGAGTCTGTGTGTCATCATCAGTGCTGGTGTGTGTGTGTGTGTGTGTGTGTGGTGTAACGCCGGTGTGTCTGCAGGAGGACGAGAGCTCGGCGGGGAGGAGGAAGCGCTTCTGTGCTGCTGTCCAGGAGGCTCACACGGCTCTGAGTGACCAGCGCTGCAGGAACGCTCAGCAGTCCTTCTCCGTGGCGCTCCGGATCCTGGAGTCCAGCGGGACCTCGGTACTGTGTGTCTTAGATATGTGACGGTAATGAGGAGTGAATGTTAGGGTGCTCGTTCATCAGTGTATTTGTGTGTCTGACAGGAGCTGGGGTTGACGGAGCTGGATAAATCTGTTCTCATGTATGGATATGCAGTGGCCCTGCTGGAGATCGGACAGCCTGAGGTAATGCTCCACAGCTCTCCTCCGTGTTTCAGAAGAGATGCTGAGAACACACCTGTTCAGATTCATCCTGTGCTTTCATCTGACGTATGGTCTTCAGTCAGTGTCAATTAAAAATACAAGAAGTCTGTCTAAAGATGGACCTGATGAGTGTGTCTGATCCACAGATGCATGTTTTCTGTTTCATGTGAAACTCACAAAAGATCATTATGAAGCTGTTGTTGTTTTCCAACAAAGACAGAGATATTTCACTGTTACTGCATGAGTCTGATGCGTCTTTGTTGCAGAAAATCTTCTCTCACTCACAAATCTCTCAAATCAAGGAGTTCAGATGCAGAAATCAGACATCTGACCATCTCACAGCTGTTTAAAGGGTTAGTTCACCTGAGAATTAAGATCTTCTACTCCCCTGGAAGCATCCTCGGTGTGTGTGACTTTCCTCTTTCAGAATAATCTAATAATCTAATCAGAGTTATATTAAATATTGTCCTTGCTCCTCCAAGTCTTTCAGTGGGGTGAGCGGGTGTTTGTGGTCAACGGTTCAGAAGAGGTGTAATAAAGTGCACACATCTGTAATAAAACACCCTTCACACGGCTCGGGGGGGTGAATAAAGGCCTCCGGCTGTGATTCCATGTGTTTTTGTAAGGTAGATGTCCAGATAAATATCCAGAACACTTTTTATTCTCACTGCTGCTGACTGTTGGGAACCGGAAGATGTATATTTAATATAACGAATAAGATTGGATTATTCTGAAAGAGGAACGTCACACACCGAGGATGCTTCGAGGGGTGAGAAGAAGATAGGTGAATTCTAAATTTCGGGTGAATTAACCCTTTAAATCACAGAGGCCTCTAATCACGGCTTCGTGCAGGCTATTCTACAAACATCTCAGATGCTGGATGTGAATGTGCTGTATTTGAGGTTGTTGTTCACTGATTGTGTTGTTTCTTGTGTTTGAAGGAACTGGATGAAGCTCAGCGGTTGTTCAACAAATTAGAGTCGTCAGAGAGGAAGTTTCAGTTGCTGGTGCATTATGGGATGGGTAGAGTTTACCTGAAGGAGAACAGGTGAGTGTGTTGATCTGAATGCTGCTGGACTTCATGCTGAATGTCTCTGACATCATTTCCTGTCTGTGTTTGTGTTGTAGATTTACTAAAGCTCTGGAGTGCTTCACTAACGCACAGCTGATGATCCAGAGACACATCACACCTGGAAAACTCACCTGGCCAACCACCAAAACTACAGTAGAGGAAACACAGCCGGCCTGTCTGAAGGTGTGTGTGTGTGTGTGTGTGTGTGTGTGTGTGTGTGATCAACACCATCAGTCCCAGAATATTCTGGCTTTAATGCAGTTCAAAGAGATCTGATTCAGACCCCATTAAAGCATGTTTCTGCTGCTAAACTCTGTGAAACGCTGCCTGCTCTTCACTCTTCATCTGTTCATATGTATTGTTTTATACAAAGACGGAACGAATCCCAGCTGCAGATACTGAGCTCAGAATAGCCCAGAATGATCCTGTGACCTTGTTTGACATCCTGATGTACCTCTGTCTGAAACCAGTTGGAGCTTGTTCCTCTTTTTGAATAGTGCGCAGTGTTTAGTTGCTCACCACAGGCCCAGGATTGAACTTGAAACTCTAATGTTTGTAGCAGTGGTGGTGTGTGGTGTAAATGTAAATTACACTGGTTTAGATGACCTTAAAGGGCTAGAGTTCACCAGAAAATGAAAATTCTGTCATTACTCAACGTCATGTCATCCTAAGACCTTCGTTCATCTTCAGAACACAAATGAAGGTATTTTTGATGAAATCTGAGAACTTTCTGACCCTGCAAAGACAAAAATGCAACTGAAACGTTCAAGAATATTGTTAAAATAATGCATGTGACATCAGTGGTTCAACCATTACGTCATCAAGATATGAGAAGAGTGTATGTGAGCAAGAAAACAAAAAATAATGACTTTATTCAACAATTTTTTCTCTTGCGTGTCAATCTGTGCCGCATGTTCACTAGTCAAAAATATCTCAATATGTGTTCTGAAGGTGAATGAAGGTCTTATGGACGATGTGAGTAATTAATGACAGAATTCAAATTTTGGGGTGAGCTATCCTTTAATGCAAGCATACATGAACTGAAAGCAAAAAAACCTGTTTCTGTCCTGAAGGAACATCTGAAGAACTTCATAGAGGAGTGTAAGTTTCCTCCTAAAGCAGACGCGGTCTGCCGGTATCAGCACTGCCTCTCTCATACGGTGAAGATCTACTTCAGCGATCCAGACTTTAAGGTGAGTGTGTGGAGCTGGATCTGTGTCTGATGGGTCTGACGATCTGTAACGAGTGTGTGCTGTTTCAGGGCTTCATCCAGCTGATCTGCTGTCAGAGCTGCAGAGTCCAGTTTCATTTGAGCTGCTGGAAGAAGCTCAAAACACTTTCATTCTCTGATAAGAGTGACAAGGTCAGACACACACACACACGTGATCACGCTTCTGAGAGGAACCTGAGGATGGCACAGTAGCTCACTGGTCTTATGTGTTTACTGCAGGATTTTCTAAAAGATTTGTGTTTTACGCCAGACTGTGGAGGTCAGGTCTGTCACATTGTAATATATGGCTTGACGGGGCTGATAAAGTGTGAGGTGAGATGTGCACACACTCACTCTCACACACTCTTACACACACAAACTCTCACAAACACTCTCTTACACTCTCACACACACTCTCCCACACTCACTCTCACGGATGCGCACTCTTACACACACTCACTCTCACACACACTCACTCGCTCTCTAACACACCCACTCACACATTCACACTCTCACTCTCACACATTCACTCTCTCACTCTCACACACTATCTCCCACACTCACTCTCACGGATGCACACTCTCTTACACACACTCACTCTCACACACCCTCACTCCCTAACACACCCACTCACACATTCACGCTCTCACTCTCACACATTCACTCTCTCACTCACTCTCACACACACACACACACACTCTCTAACACACTCACTCTAACAAACACTCACTCTCTCACACACACACACACACACACTCACTCACTCTCACACACTCTTACACACACAAACTCTCACAAACACTGACTCTCTTACACTCTCACACACACTCTCCCACACTCACTCTCACGGATGCACACTCTCTTACACACACTCACTCTCACACACACTCACTCTCTAACACACCCACTCACACATTCACGATCTCACTCTCACACATTCACTCTCTCACTCTCACACACACACACACACACACACACACACACACTCTCTAACACATTCACTCTAACAAACACTCACTCTCTCACACACACACAAACACTCACTCTCTTACACTCTCACACACACTCTCCCACACTCTCTCACACACACTCTCCCACACTCACTCTCACACACTCACTCACACTCACTCTCACTCACACTCACTCTCTAAACCACTCACTCACACATTCACGCTCTCACTCGCACACATTCACTCTCACACTCTTACACACACACTCTCTAACACACTCACTCTAACAAACACTCACTCTCACACACACACACACACACACTCACTCTCACACACTTACACACACAAACACTCACTCTCTTACACTCTCTCACACACACTCTCCCACACTCACTCTCACGGACGCACACTCTCACACACACTCACTCACTCACACTCACTCTCTAACACACTCACTCTCACACATTCACTCTCTCACTCTCACACACACACTCTCTAACACACACTCTCTCTAACACACTCACTCACGCTCTCACTCACTCACTCTCTCACACACACACACTCTCTCTCACTCACTCTCACTCACAATCTCTAAAACACTCACTCTCACACGCACTTACTCTCACACACACACACTCACTCACTCTCTCACTCACATACACTCTCAGACACACACACACACTCTCTCACTCACTTTCACTCACAATCTCTAAAACACTCACTCTCTCACTCACTTACTCTCACGCACTCTCTCTCTCTCACTCACATACACTCACTCACTCTCACTCACTCTCAAACACTCACACACACACACACACAATCTCTAAAACACTCACTCTCACACACTCACTCACACTCACTCTCTAACACTCACACTCATTCTAACAAACTCACTCACACTCACTCACACATTCACTCTCTTACTCTCTCACACACACACACACACACACACACACTCTCTAACACACTCACTCTCACAAACACACACACACTCACTCTCACGCACTCACTCTCTCTCACTCACATACTCACTCACTCTCAAACACTCTGACACACACACACACACACTCTTTCTCACTCACTCTCTCTCACACAATCTCTAAAACACTCACTCTCACACACACACTCACACGCACTTACTCTCACAAACACTCACTCTCACACACACACACACACACACTCACTCACTCTCTCACGCACTCTCTCTCTCTCTCACTCACATACACTCACTCACTCTCAAACACTCTCACACACACACACTCACTCTCTCACTCACTCTCTCACGCACTCTCTCTCTCTCTCACTCACATACACTCACTCTCTCACACACACTCTCTCACACACTTACTCACAGCCATGTTGCTAACTAAGATTCTCCTTCTCTTTCAGTTTAAAACATCTATTCCTAAAATCAAACCTGTTGGACGATTGAGAATCAAGCAGCAATGTACAAGGTGAGGTTTAACACATCATACACATCGTATTTCATACTTGAGCTGCATCTGTCGTTGGTGCTGATTTCTCTCTGTACCTCCACAGTATTAAGAAGTTGAGGTCTAAAAATGAACGAAAGCTTCGGCGGAAACAACATCAGTTGGCGACACATTCTGCCCGTCAAGAGAGAAAGAGCGTAACGGCTGCAGACGACCCTAAAGACCCCACGGCAGAGAGAGGTGTCCACATACACATCTTTATAATAATGCTTATGAGGATCTGAAAACATTTACAGGACTTTTCAAGTCAAAGGTGTAGTTTAGTGTTGCATTACATCCACACCGATGCCACAATCAAACCTCCACCCTTGATTCAAGGTCTAAAAATCACACTTTCAAAATGAAACTGGTTTGAACACACGAATAATTGATAGGATGTAAATTTTTTGGATGAACTTTATTGCTTAAAGGTACAGGTTGTAGGACCTGCCACTAGAGGGCGGAATACCAAAACAATAACAATCACGTGGTTTGATGATGCTAAGAAGGAGTGTGGAATGATGGGATTTGTTGTCTTCTACCCAACCGCTGATGGCCATTCAAACACAATAATTGGGCGTAGTAGATTACATACAAAGTCAATGCAAAGATGCGATAAGACTATGGATCAGACGCATCCTTGCGCGGGTCTAGAGATGCGATGCCCCACGTTTGGCGTGTATGCCCCATAATACTTGTCTTGTTGATCGTTATAATAGCATACGTTTTCTGTAAAGATACGAATCAAAACAACTCACCTGTCGAGTAAAACACAAGCGAGATCGGCATCTCTTTCTAGTGGAAGTTTGTCACAAGCTCTCTCCATCTAGAAAATGCAACACCTATAATGATCCTCACTCTTTCTCTCCTCTTGTCCCAAACTCTTCTCGGGTCGTTTGGTCGGCCCATACGCTTACGTTTACGAGAGTAAATTAAACAGTAATTATGTTACAGAAATAAGTAACACAATCCACTATAAAACATGTAAGAAGAAGTAAATAAGGAGCTTCTTGAAGCAAGCTTGTGGTTTGCTGGATGCTAGACACTACTTCCGCATTTGTCCACGACACTGTTGTCATGTGGTTTCTACGTCAGTAAAGGTGGTAACAAAGGATAACTAACGTCATTGACAGGCGACTGCACGTGTCAGAATGGGAATTTTCTCATGATTTACAAGTAGTTGAAAACATTAGAGATATTGTTAGTAATTAGCTGCACAAAATATATAACACTAGCTTAGTTGTTTTTGGATATTTTACTGCAAATATCTTAGAAATTGTACCTTTAAAGGCTATTTTGTTTAAAATTATTGAATGTAATTTCTGAAGCTCTGTGGTGGGCCCCGGACCCCTGGATGAGGAGCGCTGTTAATAACTCTTCTCTGTTCTTATCTTTCCTGCAGAGACACCCACAGACTGTATTTATATGGACCGTGTTTTACATCAAATTCATGATAACAGAGGACTATTTAAAGAAGAGTCGGTGAATATTTCTTGTATTTTGGATCATCTGCGGCCGTGGCTGGATTTATTTGAGAGTAAAGGACATGAGAGTGTGTTAAACAGCCGTAGAGAGCCTGGAGCTCTGTGGGAGCTGGTGGATCTTCTGCTGGAGTCCAGAAACCGTGTCTGGGCTCGAGTCTTTATCCAAACGCTCAGCTTGACGCTTCATATCAAACCCAGACTGCAGCTTTGGGCTCAGCAGCTGGATAACGCTGGTGTGTTTCAGTCACACTCCTCTTCACATCCACTGTGTCCAGAGCTGTGTGTGTAACCTGATGTTTTCTGTGGTCAGGTCTGAAAGCTGCGCAGTCGTTCATCAGTCGTCACAGCTCTCTTCTGGAGGAGATGGACCTGAAGCCTCTTCTCAGCTTCACACCGCTGCAGGAGACGCTCATCCAGACGTTCGGCAGCGTTCCACAGTTATTCGACCGTGATGGTTTAACTGTAATGGAGTATTTAAGACAGGCTCCGGCTAAAGACATGCGTCTGTTTATTTGGACTCTAGAGTCGAATCGAGAGCGCTATCACTCCTGTTCTTTCATTCTTGATCAATATTTTGAAGACGGTACGTGAGTCAGAACTAGTGGTTTATATGAGCGCGGAGTTTATGAAAATAACTGTTTGTTTCTCTTCAGATGCTGTTTGTTTAGTCATTAAAAAGACGGATGATGATGAGCACATGGTAAGAGACGCGTGCTGAAGTGTGTTTCTGAAGCGTTTCGTCTGAGTTTGAGAAGATGACTGTGTGTGTGTGTGTGTTTCAGAGCTCAGTATTTAAGAGTAAAAACAGGCATCGTAAGAAGAAGCAGAAGGAGTTGAAGGTGAGTGTGGTCCGTGCCGCGGCGCAGGACCGGTGTGCTTGATGCTCATCTGTGTGTGTGTGTTTCAGTCTGTGTTTGTGCTGTCTGGGATGAGAGGTGGACATTCCAGGGATGAGGAGGATGAGGAAGAGGAGCTCTTCTCTGAGGAAGACTCTCTGTGAGTTCAGTCGAGCCGTTGTTCATCATGTCTGTGAAGAAGCGAGTCAGTTTGGGTGACGGTGTGTGTGTGTGTGTGTGTGGTGTTCCAGGATGTTCCTGAATAGCATGGATCCGTTCAGCGTTCCCGAACACCTGCGAGGACAGCTGGAGGAGTTTGAGGAGCAGTATTCGGGATCATCACACCGGAGCCATTACCAGAGGATCCTGGACAATAACCCTGACCCCACTAAAGAGAGTTTATACGAGTGCGTCTCATCTCTACTAATGCTCTCCACATGGTTACATTTTTAAGGAAGTAACAAAATATAGTTATGCATTACTTTAGGAAAAAAAAAAACCTAACTTTCCCCAGCACTGGTTATGACTAACTGTTATGATGGAGTTAAGTCTCCTTTAGACTGTTATAGAGGATCAGATATTGGTTTAGTTTGCTCTCTTTGATTTGTTTCTGTAGCTCATTTGAGACACCAGAGTAAAGACCTGTTCACACCGAGAACAACAACATTAGCTAAACCCACAGCTGTGTTATATCAGGATAACTCTAACACCAGCGAATGCAGCTGTCACTAATGTGCTGGAGTGTGTGTGTCAGTTATTTTGCTCAGATCCTGGAGGAGCACGGTCCTCTGTGTGCGTCTGACCCGCTGATGATGGGCGAGCTGGAGAACTTTCCTCCGGAGGCGCAGCAGAAGATCTCCGACGCTGGAGGACTCGAGTGCTTCCTGCTGGAGTCTCTGCGCTTCGTCCTGATGGAGGAGCTGATCGGGCTGATGAAGCACGCCGTGTCTCTGACAGACCCCGCTCCGTCACACCTCAACCCCTCGGCTGAAGAGTTCTGGCCCCTCACAGACCCCTCACACATCAGCGTACTTCCTTATGATCATAAAGATGAGTTCACATCTTCGGATGCATTCCTGCTCCTCCCCGACCCGTACGCCCTCGACTGTCCCTTCTCAGATCTGCAGGAACACACACCAGCGTCTGAGCAGACACGGGACAAACACACGGCTGTGTGTGTGCGGGTAAGATGAGACGCATGAGGGGAATGTCATCAGGATGGGTGCCGTCTCTGACCCCTGACTCTGTCTTACAGGATCTGGCCGAGCATACAGACGTCTCCATTAACACCGAGCCATACGTGTGCTTCGAGAGGAACAGCGTGAGTGAACGTCATGTGTCTGTTACACGTTCTCCAGTAGAACCAGAACTGATACTGATTCCTGTTTGTTCAGGGCGACATGCTCCAGACGGAGAAGCAGAGGCTGCAGCTGTTGAAGGAGATGGAGCAGATGAAGGAGGATCATGAAGCTGTGCAGCAGAGGAGAGCCCAGGAGATCTCAGCGCTTCAGGAGGAAACACAGAACATCACTCTGAGCATGCAGGTAGAGAATCATCCGTGGAGACGTTCTGAAGTGCTCGTGTGTGTGTGTGTGTGTGTGTGTGACTGTGCTTGTGTTCAGATCGCCAGCACCGAGCTCAGCATGTTCCAGCAGAAACTAGAGGAGGTGGTGAGGAGAGACCAGCAGGAGAAGAAGGAGAACCAGGAGACGCTCAAGACACTGAAGATGGAGATCAGAGACCTGGCAGATTTACACGAGAGGTCAGACACACACTCATGACCCTGACCCTAAACATCTGCAGAACTACATTGAAATAGAAACATACTTTGGATGATTTACAAACCTTTTTAATTAGTGACGCCCAGTGAAATGAGCTCCCTACCCTCACAAGTAGAGTTAACCCTTGTGGATTGTTCAAATTCACCACCCTTTCATTATGTTCCACTCAATTAAACTGCTGTAAAAATGTCAGATTCATATATTTTTTCACTTTTTTTTTGTTGCATAAATGTTCATCAACATCAGTCCTGATCAAAACTACGAAATGTTTTTTAAAAAGAATCCAAGATTTTAACTCTTTAATTGCCAAGTTCATAAATGATGTCACTGATTTGGGGGAACAAACACACAAAATAACTTTGTGGCTGTAATGTAATTGTGGCTGGATTTTTTTTTTCTTTTTATCACAGTCTTGGGCATGTCAAAGATTAGTAGCAACATTGGCTTTGATGCATTTTTAGCTTTTGTGCAGCATTAGATTAAAATTTTTTGTCCCTAATTTGTTGTTGGTGGCTGCTTTTGCCCCATTGGCTTCAATTATTACGACATTTTTTGATTGCAAAGCCATGACACCATATAATCATGCATTCTTGATTGTTTGTGGTTTTCCCTTTTGGGAAGAGGTAAAATTAGTTATTTTTACAGTTGATCACTAGGTGGGACCATTAACCCTTAAGATAGGTCTGTGCCAAAAAAGATTAGTTTCTGACTTGTATATGAAGCTATATGGAGTATAACAGCATATTATATTGTGTGTGTAAGTGTGTGTGTGTGAGAAAGGGAGAGAGAGAGGGTGTGAGAGAGACCTTTGCGCACTTACCTTAATGTATTTCAGAAAATCACAATGTACACCTCAGCTCTCAGAACTACATGAGTAAACAAAAGTGTATTTATGCACCTGCTGCCTTTTAATGGTGGTGAAAGTATTCGGTTGTTAAGTGATGACGTAAGAAGCGCTGTTTCCGGTTCAGGCCTCAACTCGCTTCACTTGAGAATATTACCTCAGCAGCCGTTTATGAGCACTGTTTATTCATATTGATAATTTAAGCTAAACGCTTTCAAACTTACGGTATACACTACAGTCTCCGTACTCACAGTGTCCCAAACACAAATCATTTTTATATATTTTTTTATATTTATATTTTCATTGTCTGGCTATCAGGGACTTCGGTATGGAGTTAAAGGTTAAGATTATAACTTTTTCGCTAGTATTCTATCACATTGTGAGTTTATATTAGCACCTTTTGTTGTTTTCTCGTGGTAACTGATAGAGCGTTTGGACACGGAAGCGCTGCTACGTGACGTCAGACTTAACAAGGGAATAGATTAAACAAAAGCAAAGTACATGGATTTAAACACTTGCATGGCATCGTGCTGGTCATTTAATGGTGAGAAGAGCAGCAAGCAACTTGTACCTAAGTTTTAGAAATGATTATGTAGCTTGACCCCTCCAGCGAGCTGCAGCTTATTTGAAGTTGGTATTGCATTTTGGTTCATAATACATTGTTCATAAATTTGATGCAAAGTAGATTTTGAAACTGGCTTTACCATCAAGAAAAGACGAGCATTTCACATATAGGCCATCTGTACTTTTCACCATCAAAAGGCAGCATGTGCATAAACACACTTCTTTTTTTGTTGTTTACTCCATGTAGTTCTGAGAGCATGAGGTGCATATTTTAATTTTTTCAGATACTGTACATCAAGGTAAGTGCACAAAGGTCTCTCTCACACCCTCTCTCTCTCTCTCTCTCTCTCTCTCTCTCTCTCTCACACACACATACACACACTATATAATTTGCTGTTATACTCCATATAGCTTCATATACAAGTCAGAAACTAATCTTTTTTTGCACAGGCCTAAGGGTTATTGGTCCCACCTAGTGATCAACTGTAAAAATAATTTTTTTTTACCTCTTCCCAACAGGGAAAACCACAAACAATCAAGAATGCATGATTATATGGTGTCATGGCTTTGCAATCAAAAAATGTAGTTATAATGAAAGTCAATTGGGCAAAAACAGCCACCAACAACAAATGAGGGAGAAAAGATTTAAATCTAATGCTGCACAAAAACTAACAATGCATCAAAGCCAATGTTGCTACTAATCTTTGACATGTCCAAGACTGTTATAAAAGGTAAAGAAATATCCAGTCCACAATCACTTTTTATATTGAAAATATGTAATTTTGTGTGTTTTTTCCCCCCAAATCAGTGACATCATTTATGAACTTGTTAATTAAAGAATTAAAATCTTGGAATTTTTTTAAACATTTGGTAGTTTTGATCAGGTATGAGGTTGATTAATAGATTTATGCAAAAAAAAAAAGGAAAAAAATATTTATCTGATACATTTTTACAGCAGTTTAATTGAGTGGATATTTTCATCCATGAACATCCCGAAAGGGTAGTGAATTTGCCCACAGTGTACCGTTGAGTTTTTTATAAAATTCAAAGCATTTTCCCAAAATATGGGTCAAAATAAGATGTCACCAAAAATCATTCCATTAGCTCAAACACAGAGAAAGTTGTGACCAAAATAAGACTCAACTTTACCCCCTAGTGGACGAAAACGTCCCCAACAACGGGCTGCTGTTTCACGGCTCTGTGTTTCTCTAGTCACACCAGAGACATCAGCGTGAAGAAGAAAGAGTATCAGGCAGAACTGGAGCGATTCCTAGATGTCGGGTGAGTCTGAACACTTACACCAGTACATTTCTGTGGATAGTTCTTCACTAAATTACTGTTTCACCTCAATCCCATGGTAAAAGTCTAAATGTTTTTCATACAAATAGTCTAAATACAGTTAGTATAAGCGCAGAAATGCTTCTAGCTTAATCACACAAAATACTGTAATTATATTCTATTTCTCCTTTAATACATGCAATGCATATCTTCATTAATAAAAAAAAGAACAGTATATTGTGTGTAACAGTATATTGGATGCAGACAGCTCTTAAAGTGACAGCAGTCTAATATTCCTGTTGTCTGTCATCCATGTTAATCAAACAACAAAAGAGAGATAATCTCTCACTGCTCTTCACTAAATCACTTTAGTTACTTTAATAAGAAGAAATGTGTCCCTGCAGCACAGAAGCAGTCATCAGGAGCACAGGGATATTTGTAGAAATACACAACAATACATTGTATGAGTCACAATTATACATTTCTCTTTTATGCCAAAACTCATAAGGATATTAAGTAAAGATCATGTTCCATGAAGATATTTTATAAAATTCCTACCGTAAAAAATCTGTAAAATGCA
>NC_068380.1:5422738-5427738 GCF_023724105.1 Carassius gibelio | reverse complement strand
GCACGTTCATTCATTTCCCATGATGCTTCACCCTCATGTGTGCATTAGTGGAGGCCACACATCTCGAGAGCTGAGATCGAGTACACGATGTGGGATTCTCAGACACCAAACAACTTGACATGAAGAAAAGAGAGAAGACCAGGTACAAGTTAAGCAACTTTGTGTTTTTATAATCATACATAAGACCGCTTGAATATAGTACAAAGGGTTTGTCCATTACTGCCCCTCAGTGACACTTTACTTTACACAGAGTCCTGATCTTACAACCTGTGGATACAGATCCCAGATATCTGTCTGTCGTTCTGTTTACATCATCATCATCATCACATGTCCTGGAACCAAACGAGGAGTGAGGATGCGGACCGGACGGGAAGGAGAGGGGGTAATCTGACCAGGGAGAGAGATCTCAAATCATAACATGTGACCTGAAATGCTAGCAGGAGTTAGCACACACACACACACACACACACGCACACATACATACACACTCTCTCTTACACACACACACACACACTCTCTCTTACACACACACACACATTTATACACTCTCTCTTACACACACACACACACACACTCTCTCTTACACACACACACACATTTATACACTCTCTCTTACACACACACACACATATATACACTCTCTCTTACACACACACACACTCTCTCTCTCTCTCTCACACACACACGCGCACTCACACTCTTTCTCTCTCACACACACACACATATATACACTCTCTTACACACACACACACACACACACACACATATATACTCTCTCTTACACACACACACACTCTCTCTCTCTCTCTCTCACACACACACGCGCACTCACACTCTTTCTCTCTCACACACACACACACGCGCACACTCTCTCTCTCACACACACTCTTTCTCTCTCTTTCACACACACACACTCTCTCTCTCTCTCTCTCTCACACACACACACAAACACACACTGGACCCATTTCTTGAAGCATGTTGCTGTAAGATCATCTAAACAAGAGTTAGCTCCTGTACGGTGTACACTGGTCAGCGCTGGAGCAGAGGATCATGTGAAGCCGTTCTGACTGGGACACACACACACACACGATAGATACCCTGTCTAGAAGATTAAAGTCTGAAGATCTACTCTCCGTCCCGTTTCAACCCTAGAGTCTTGCTTTTGTACTAGCGTGGTCTTCATCATCTACTTTGGCCTGGAAGCACTGATACCCATCGACTACCACAGAGAACTTCCACTGCATGTTACCAAGTTGACGTAAATGTACTCAAAATACCATTAGGAAAAAAGTAGTGAGTTCTAAACTTCCTTTATTAAAAAAATATAAATATGTACATAAATTCTATTTCAGCTATTAAAATGGGGTCACAAAGTAAACACCTGAAGCCTGTTTCATGGACTCCCTCCACAGGAACTCTAGAGAACCATGGGTCCGCTCGCAACCGTCACCAGCGCACACACGGACGGACGGAGAGAGCGATCGAGAGCAGCACCGGCGGCGTCCGGCCGAGAGGATCTCCCACTGTCCAGCTGCTCTGGGACCAGCCGAGCAGCTCGAGTCCACGTCCACCGTCCCGTGAGAGACAAATCAACACAAGACCACCGACGGGAAACGCTTGCAGCTCGTGCCGCCGCCGTCTGGTGAGAGCAAATGAAGAGAAAGAAAAACAGAGCGACAGAATTTCGCAAGCGATGGCGTCCAGGATTCAAACATCACTTCCAGTTCTGACATGACACACACCTTTGCTTCAAAGTGCAGAACTGCTACATTGGTTGCAGACATCTATGTTCTATAAAAAAACGCCTTTGGTACAATAAATTATCAAAAGGGAGAAACAAAAGTGGTGTAAAATTCACAGCATAATCGTGAAGCCAAATCAAAGAAGCGAAAGGGCTGAAGTAAAACACACATGCTGAGCACAACAGAAGAGCGGGAAGGGACTCGGCCTGTGACGCCCCACGCTGGATCTCTAGTGAAGAAAGGCCTCGGATCACCGTGTCGTGAATGAAGGGTGTTCGCACGTCAAAAATACATGAAAGCTTTTGTCACTAGAAGAAACGTCCGGCTCGTCTTCATTCTGTCCGTAACGATAAGGCCATTTGAAAGCAGCGCTGCCCGCGGCCGCACACGCCCGTCACGGGTCTCATTGCACTCTGGGAAAGCTCCGCTCGAAGCACACGATTGCACGACGTGAAGAAGAAAAGACGCGAGCGCGGTGGGGGACTGGGGTGGGTTGGCCGTGACGCTCTCGCTCCCGTGCACATCTGAAACCATCGGAGAATCGGAGAACAGAAGCAAAGGTCAGAGGAGGAAAGCCTCGTGTCAGGCGTCCGCGGGCGGCTCTCGCCCCGTTCCAGCAGCTTTAATCAAACAAACACACGCTCTCAGACGAGAGGAGTCAGGAGCTGGCCACTGAGCTGGGCTGCACACACACCATGGGCGACTCCTCGCGCTCCAGGCCCGGCCGCAGGCCCATGTGAGTCTCAGACATGTAGTGACCCGGCCCAGAGTTCGAGGGGTGACCCGGCACGCCCGTCTCCTGCCGAGGGTTAGAGAAGGCACCCAGTCCTAGAGTCATGCTGCTGTTGTGGCCGAAGCCCAGGCCGTGGGGCAGCGGGCGGCTCTGGTAGGCGTAGTGATGGTTCCCGGTGGAGGACGAGGATGTGGACGAGGATGAGGCGGAGGAAGACAGCGAGGTCATGGACAGGTGTCCGGGGGTCACCTCCATAGAGTCCTGTGTGGAGGCGCTGTGGGAGGGCGAGTAGAGGCGGGGCCGGGGCCGGGCGGGGCCCTGACCGTGCTGCGCTGGAGGGTGGTGATGATGATGATGGTGATGATGGGACGTGTGGGGGTGCAGAGCCTTGGGCTGGTGGGGGGGCACGTTGAAGGTGGTCTCCTGGACGGGGTGAGTCTCTCCGGACGCCTGCTGGAGTCCGTCTCCTCCCACCCACCCCAGCGCCGGAGCGAAGCCCTGTCTCGCCTGAGGAAGAGCACACACACAGGTCAACATCTCAGCTCGGCTCGGACGATCATGCAGCTAACAATGTGTCAGTGTCCTCCGCTGTGAGTGTGTGTGTGTGTGTGTGAGAGTGTGTGAGAGTGTGTGTGTGTGTGAGAGTGTGTGTGTGTGTGTGTGTGAGAGAGAGTGTGTGTGTGTGAGAGTGTGTGTGTGTGTGTGTGTGTGTGTGTGTGAGAGTGTGTGTGTGAGAGTGTGTGTGTGTGTGTGTGTGAGAGTGTGTGTGAGAGTGTGTGTGTGTGTGCTCACCGCTGCACTGAAGTGTCCTCCGCTGTGTGTGTGTGTGTGAGTGTGTGTGAGAGTGTGTGTGTGTGTGAGTGTGTGTGAGAGTGTGTGTGAGAGTGTGTGTGTGAGTGTGTGTGTGCTCACCGCTGCACTGAAGTGTCCTCCGCTGTGTGTGTGTGAGTGTGTGTGTGTGTGTGAGTCTGTGAGTGTGTGTGTGTGTGTGTGTGTGAGTGTGTGTGAGTGTCTGCTCACCGCTGCACTGAAGTGTCCTCCCCTGTGTGTGTGTGTGTGTGTCTGTGTGTGAGTGTGTGAGTCTGTGAGTGAGTGTGTGTGTGTGTGAGTCAGTGTTAATTTCGTTGACTAAATATTTTCGTCATTATTTTCGTCACGAATATATTTTTGCCGACGAAAACGAAACAAAAAACTAAAATAGAAGGCACTGATGGAGAATAAAAATATGACTAAATTGATTGACATTATCGTCAACGAATAAAGGACGAGACGAAAATAGACTGTGACGAAAATCAAATCAGCAGACGGGAGAGATGCGAGGAATGAGCAAAAGAACCGGCAAAACAGAACAGACTGCATGAGAGAAGAGAACCAATCAGAGCCTGACTTATTGAGACGTGAAGCGAAGGTTTTCAGTTTTTATGAGCTCCCGGGAAGTCGGCATTCGAAGAGGTGATAGGGACTTTAAGCAACAGCCTCTGGTGGAACGGCAACGCCATTCTGGCGTTGTATTGCGCCTGCGCGAATTTAACTGCTACTTTGTGACGTTCTAATTTAACGGTCTACTACGGGAGAACAGCTGATTTGCCGGAGTCGCTACAACGTGAGAGGTTAGGTAAATAAATGTTATGTTTTTAGACTTATTTACATCATACAATATTAAAAACTCCTCTTCTGACAAAAGATTGTCATTTAACGCCAAAAGCAATCCTTCTCTTGCTTTTTTAAATTATATATTTTTTTGGATCTCAATAAATGAATTAATGCTGCGTTGCGCTGTTCTGTTTTACCATTGCTTAGTGACTTTTACGTTCTTGGCTACAGCGGTGTGACGGCAAACTTCCGGTCGCTGTAGCCGTTCCATTCGCAGCTGTTGCTTAAAGCCCCTACTGTCTAAAAGAGCGACAAAATGTCCACAGCTCACTTCACGTTTGACGACGAACAAAACAAAACAAAGTGTAAAGCACGCGGAGCGCTCATTCGTGGCAAGAACACAACCAATTTGAAAAGACATTTACAGATGAGCCACCCGGACATTTTCTCAAATGTAATTTTACAACGATGTTCTTTTGTTTATTGAGCTAAGCAAAATTGGAATAGTGCATTGCGTAGATGTTGTAGCATTAAATATTACGAACTGAAAAGTACTGTAAAATAGCCCCTTCAAATTAGATGCGAGCACAATACTAATACGTAATATCATGATAAATACATTTGATTAATACTAATGTTTAGTATATTTTATAATGTTCTACTTGTTGACAATATCACAAATATTTCTATATTAGTCATGTGAAACATGAATGTTCACATCCTATCATTATACATACTAATCTAGCAATATTGTAGTATTTAAAACATACAATATTGCTAGACAAATGAATACCTTATAAAATCTTGTTACTTTTTTTATCCACCTAGCTGCCAACTTATTAAATATTTACTTTAAATGTATGCACTTATTGTTCAGCTCAGCTGTAAGCTTTAAGGTCCTGGACCTAACGTTATTTTTCTTTTATTGATGG
>NC_068380.1:5397738-5420238 GCF_023724105.1 Carassius gibelio | reverse complement strand
AGCATACTTCAGTATCACTGGAATGAAGTTGTGTTTCCGCTTTCATCTGATCTGAAACACATCTGTAAGTGTCCTCGGTCTCCTGCAGGAAGTGTTCGGTCAGGACTCACCTCGTTAGCGCCGCTGAACAGAGGTTCTCCGGTGTGCATCTCCACCAGGATACAGCCCAGAGACCACATGTCGATGGCCAGATCGTAGGGCATTCCCAGCAGCACCTCGGGCGAGCGGTAGAACCGGCTCTGGATGTACTGGTATATCTGAGGACACACACGGCTGTGTTACTGAATGAAGCTGGAGGAGCAGTCGAACACACACAGACTCGGAGAGCATGGGTCTCACCCGCTGTCCCAGCTGACACGAGCTCCCGAAGTCCACGATCTTGATGGCGGATCTCTTGGGGTTGCACAGCAGGATGTTCTCGGGCTTGAGGTCACAGTGGATGATGCTCAGCTCAGGCGTGGCCAGGAAGAGCAGCGCGGTGCACAGCTGCTGAGCAAACTTACGCGTCAGGTTCAGAGACACGCCGCGGAAATTAGTGTTCCTCAGCAGGTCGTACAGGTTATAGGACAACATCTCGAAGACCAGACACAAGTGGTTCCTGAACATAAAATGGCGTTTCAGATGAACTGGAGGAGAAGGAAAGACACAACGGTGTTAAAGTGTGATAATGAGTGAAATACTTGAGTGATGACACAGAAATGAACGTCATGAAGGTTACACACAGCACCTGAGACACAGAACACACCGTCCCATGGAGACCTATGGAGAGTTTCCAAACTCCATTCATCTACAGTCAGTGTTCTGCTTCTCCATGGTTACGCTTCTCATTTACTCAATATTCCTTCTATAATAATAATAATAATAATAAAAATAATAATAATGTTGCTTCTGTATGGTAAATCAGTTTGAAGTCCCTTTGGATGGAAGCATCTGCCAAATCAAATACCACTAGTCCTCACACAGACCTGTTCTTGTGCAGTAAACCCGTCTCTGTTTCCTCATCAACGGTACTCTTCAAAACACAAACTGTGACACAACCCCAAAACTGTTCATCCTGACGTAGTAAATGACCATTACGTGATCTAACATATCTTTTATCAGATCATATTGGTCAAATAGAAAGAAGAGAGTTCTGGCAAGGGTCAGAGTGTAAACACAGACGGCCGGCAGTATGTATTCTGGGATGAGAGTCACACATTACCGATGTAATACTTCATCTCGGTGTCGTGTTTGTTCATGAGCTCCAGCAGTCGGACTTCAATCTGAGCCTGATTCAGAAAGGCCTTTTTATTCTTGATGATCTTGATGGCGACCCACTCCTGCTCCACGCGGTCATAGGCCTTCACCACCTGCCAGAGACCAACACACACACGTCAGACCAACCCAAACACACCTCACGAGTCTTTACTAGCGGAGCTGAGAGACACGGACCTGACCGAACGAGCCTTTGCCTATTAGAGAATCAATCTCGTATCTGTCCATCCACTTCTCTCCGTTTTTAACGATGTAGTCAAAGTTGTCGTCATCGTAGCCGTCGTTGTAAATCTTCCTCTCCTTCTTGTTGCTGGAGTCCTCGCCCTGACCCTGTTGGTGACGACGCTTCTTCTTTGCATAGTATACCTGCAAACACACACACACACACATCATCATCAGCATCATCATCAGCATCATCATCATACACACGCACACACACACACACACACACACACACCATCATCATCATCATACACACACACACACACCATCATCATCATACACACACACACACACACCATCATCATCATACACACACACACACACACACACACACACACACACACACCATCATCATACACACACACACACACACACACCATCATCATCATACACACACACACACACACCATCATCATCATACACACACACACACACACACACACACACACACCATCATCATACACACACACACACACACACACCATCATCATCATACACACACACACACACACACACACCATCATCATCATCATCATACACACACACACACCATCATCATCATACACACACACACACACACCATCATCATCAGCATCATAATCATACACACGCACACACACACACACACACACACCATCATCATACACACACACACACATCATCATCAGCATCATCATACACACACACACACACACCATCATCATCATACACACACACACACACACACACAATCATCATCATACACACACACACACACACACATCATCATCAGCATCATCATACACACACACACACACACACACACACACACCATCATCATCATACACACACACACCATCATCAGCATCATCACACACACACACACACACACATCATCATCAGCATCATAATCATACACACACACACACACACACACACACACACAATCATCATCATACACACACACACACACACACCATCATCATCATACACACACACACACACACACACCATCATCAGCATCATCACACACACACACACACACACAATCATCAGCATCATCACACACACACACACACACACAATCATCATCATACACACATCATCATCAGCATCATCATCATACACACACACACACACCATCATCATCATACACACACACCATCATCACACACACACACACACACACAATATCATCATCATACACACACACACACACACACAATATCATCATCACACACACACACACACAATATCATCATCACACACACACACACACACACACAATATCATCATCACACACACACACACACACACACACACACAATATCATCATCACACACACACACACACACACACACACACACACACACCATCATCATCATACACACACAGCAATACAAGGTCTTCAAGGCCACAGGGCAATATAAAATGATATAATTAAAGTCGATGATTTTTTTTTTGCTTGTTTTTTTCTCTCTTTATTTTTTATTATTAGATATTAAATGTTTCTTGTCTTCATCTGGCTGTAAGAAAATAAACACAGAAGAAGAAAAAAAACATTCCCAAGTTCTTATTATTATAAACTTGATAAATGATTAATCTGTTTTTATAAATTAATTCGATTAGACTTGAGTTTTAATTACAATATTATATTTAACCATTAACATTCCAACTGAAATAAAACTTGAAAAAATGAACTTAAGGAAATAAAACCAGATTTGGGACAAAAACTAAATGGATTTCATAAGGCCACTGATGCAAGTGATGCATTCATTAACGAAGTCAACAAAAATCATCTCTTTAATTTACGAAGCACATGAGTTCAGCTTCCTGAGAGACGCACCTCATTGATGTGTTTGTATGTTTTGATCAGTTCGATGGAGAGTTTTCTTAAGGGAGCAGTCGCTGGATCCCGGAAACACTGAGGCATCCGCCGCTGAACCATTACCAGATCAGCAGTTACCTGTGACACACACACACACACACACACACAGGTCAGCGCTCATGAGCGGAGTGTGAGCTCATACACGCTCACTGGAAGCACACGCGAGTGTGTACCTGCGGGGCCTGCAGCGCAGCGGCTGATTGGTCAGCATCGCTCGGCGGGTGACCATCACTGAACGGCCGGTGAGAATGGGGCGTCTGCGCATCCATCTGCACACCAGCCGAATGGAAAGAAAACGAGGGGGCCAGCCGAACAGAGGAGGGTTTGCATGCTGAGGTCTCTCCTCCTGCAACACACACACACACACACACACACAGGTGACTACCTCCTCAAAACCAGAAAAAGCGAAGCAAGTTATGTAACTCATACACGATGGTAATTCAAAGTGGAATTAAAATACAAAAAGGAATTAAAATAATCATAAAAAAAATCATCACTACAATAAAAGCAGAGAACAAACATTTTAAAATGATTAGAATAAGATAATGAATGCAAACTTTTTAGAATTAAAAAAAAAGAGAACAGATAAAATACAGCACAAATCTAATGCTTTTACTTCGATATGAATGTCTCTTTCTCCCGATTGTGTTAATGTGCATCAGCGAGCGCTCCAGAGAAACACAGAAGACCCCAAACACCTCGGACTGAGACCGCAGATCACGCTTTAGTCACAAGACGACACCAGACACACGTTACAGAACTTCACAACATTGGATTGAATGTTCAAACACACACACACACACACGCAGGTCTAATCAGAGCTGGTCGAGGGAGTGAGTGTGTGTGTGTGTGTGTTTATGACTCAGCATCAGCATCTAACACACACACACACACACGCTGAACTCGGTCACACTGTAAAAGCAGAAACAGCGAGCACACAAACACTAGTTTCTAGTTTTCTAATCAGATGATTGCAGTGACAGACCTGAAGCGTGAGTGAATGATTTCACACTACACACATCTAGATGACAGCTGAGGATTCAGCGGCACCCATCGCACTAATAACAGCACAATAAAGACTACATGTGAGCGTTTGTGATGTATGTGATGTTTGGAAATGTGACGGTCTGCAGCGAGTGGGAATCTGCAGATCATTAAGTCGTCATTTATCAGCGTCTCTCCCACCAAACACAATGCAGCACATTCACACTGGAAACCAGCTCGAGCCCAGCAACAGTGCCTCATTACCATAGCCTACCACCAGGAAGATGCCACGCCATTGGCCCATCAGCTAAAGCAGCAGCCAATCAGGAAAGGGTATGCAAATAACCCACTTTTGTTGCTAGGGCAAAGCTCTGAGGCTGCAACCAATAGGAAAACAGGTAAGAGGCATGAAATTGAATTGCACTTTGACACATTTCCCAGCACAGTTTAACAGTATTTGCTGATAGAAAAGCTCTCGGGTGAAGAACCCGGAATCAGTTTGTGTGAGAGAGGGGCCCGGGCCCTGGAGACAGACGCTGCCATGGGACCCCGGCCTGCATTTTTAAACATTTAGAACCCACTGGCACACAGTCTGCCCTAAATAGAGCGCTCGGTTCCTCTCTAGACACTGCTGGGGCCTGACAGGAGCCTAGGAACAACAACATGAAGAGGGTCCAGAGAATCCAGCCTCATGTTCAGGACCAGAACTCTGAACAAGCATTCCATGATTACACACACACACACACACACACACACACACACGTGAGCAAAACACAGGGTTAGGATCACTGCTCACCTGTATGCATCGTCTTCTGACAGATCTCATATCATTGTGACAGAGGAGTCCATCTGCAAACCACAGCCCACTGCAAGAACAGCACAGACGTGTGAGCGACCACATACTGTACCTGTGTGTGTGTGTGTGTGTGTGTGTGTGAGAGAGAGAGACTCGGATGTACCTGAAGCGCCTCGCGAGTGTGTCCAGGTGAGAACAACCCTGATGTCTCAGCAGGGTCTTGCCGTTTTCTGAGATGGTTGAGTTGATCTTCAGTTTGCAGAACCATTGGTGAAGATCTGCGGTGAAATCAGTCCTCAGTTTAGAGCAGGTTATCAACACACAATCACGGAGTGTTTCTAATCACAACACAACAGAAACACGATGAAGAGCTCCTCCTCATCATCATCTCATGTCAGGAGCTCAGGCGCCAGTCAAGGTTGTTCGCCTGCAATTGACCACCGACTCCCGTGCGAATGTGAGTTTGATGCAGTAAATCAGCTGTCAAAACACCGCTAGCCTAGCCAGCTAACAGCACAGCGGCCGCGCGACAGTGAAGCGCGCGGAGAGCGACAGTAACGCGGCCGGTCCGTCAGGAGTCGTGATGTTGAGAGCTAAACGATCCGCACATCTGAGAAACGTTCACCCTGAGCTGTCTATACCGAGGCTAGCTGGACATTAGCAGCCCGGGCCTGTGCGCGGACCGAAGCCTGAGCGAGACGAGCGCGAAAACAGCCCCGCCGTCGAGCTGCGCCTCCGAAAAAAGCACAAAACGCGTCGCATCGAGCCTCAACTCGGACGGAGCGAGCGGATAAGAGGCTACGGTGCGCCGCGTCGGTTTCGCTGAGGGCAGCTAACCGTTAGCCGCGGCGCTAGCCGTCATCACTCACCGTGCCGCGCGCGCCTCTTTCTGACGAGAGGAAGGAAAAGCCTCCGGGAGAATCAGCAATAATTCCCAATCTCCTTCTTTGGGAATCCCTTTCCAAAGTATGTCCGATGCAAAGCCTCGTAGAGAAAAGAACAGCGCCTCTCGGTGAGCGTCGGCGCGCTCCGCAGCGCAGCAGTCCCGCGTCCGTCAGTCACTCATCCTGCGCGCGCGCCGCCGCGGCCCCTGGACAAAATGGCGCGCGCGCTGCAGACCCGTGCACAACGCTCGTGCGCTAAACCCCCACGCAGCGCTGCTCAACAACGCGCGAATCGGTGATCGATTTCTCAGTGGCTATCAGGCGGCGCGGTCGCGCGCGAAGACCGGTCATCAGACATTTGAAGGAAGAAGAAGAAAAATAAAAAAAGTCGGGAACAAAATGGAAGCCGAGTGAGAGCGTCTCCATGACGACTGTCCGTCAGACGGCAAAGTTCCCGGATGACCTCATGACGCAGGAACCGTTCGCCGGTTGTCATGGAAACTGCCACTCAATTTTACGCTTCGTATGGCGTAGCATAGACATATAAATACCTAGACGCCTCATTGGCCGCTTTGAGCCGCCATGTTAGTGAGGGCAAGACTGCCTTAAAACAAATGAAAGTAAACGGGGGAGCTGCGGTTTTTACTGAATAAAAACACCATAACGTTCACATTTATCAACCGATTTCAGAGGTTTGTGATCTACGTGCAGTTAAAAAAAACTTTGCCTCCAGTTATTTAGTTAGTTTTGGAAAATTATTAATTTCTCACATTTGTCTCTCTTGTTGATTTCGTTGATTTTTTTCGGTTTACAAATCTGTATAACTGTAACATATTCATGTAATGTAATTTGAATGTACCTTGGAGATTGAAAATGTTTCTTTTTTGAGACCCCAGGAGCCCAAATTCAGACCCAGAACAATAAAACCCACAGAAGAGGTGGGAGTTCTAAAGAGGAATCAAACTGCAGGGAGAGGAAGAGTAGATATAAGTCATGATCTGCAAGATTAACCACAATCTGAGGCTTCGGAGTGAGTTTGCAAATCATTTGATTCAGATCGGGACTCCGAAGCGCGTTTCGCGAATCATTTGAGATCAGGTCTTTCGAGCGGATTTGCAAAGCATTTGATTATATCATGTAGGCTAGTACTAGATCAAGTTTTAATAAAGAGAAAAGAGGTTTAGAGACAATTTTTTGTTAATAGCCTGTTAGTAATCCCACAGTCCATAGCATCAGTAACTGTATAATTTAGTAAGGGAAAATTAAAACAAAATAGGATGAGTTTCAATTTTTATTTTATTTATGTAGAAATGGTCATCTTAACCTCTGTGCAGTGTTCAGGGTATTTCAGGACCCCAAATTAAATTCTAATTCATCTAAATGACATTACACTTAATAACTTTACCAAAACAGAAATTGGGATGTTTGATTGTATATTAGTGTAATAAAATCACTCAGAATGTTCATATAGTGCTTTTGTTTAAAATTGTAATTTTAAATGTTTTCCAGTAAATGGCAGAAATCTACCACTTAAGTACGGTAAATGTTTCATATGACCATGTATGAAAGCAAGAAATATAGATGTAACCCCTCTCACCCGGGTCCTCTCTCACGCTCCTCACACTCGCTCCGAGCGGGGCTCGAACCCGGGTCTCCGGCATGGACTAGCGTCAGTCGCTAGTGCGTTTCTTGAGATCGGGGAGTGAGGTTTACCTGCACAGCACCACTCGCTGTCCTCCGTAACATAGATATACTTTAAAGTTAACTACATATTTATTTTGTATAAGCATTTAATATAAACATTTAATACTTTTTTTTTTTTTTTTTTTTTTTACAAATGTAACATTTAAACAAATTCCATATCAACTGTATAGTAAAAACATTAAAGGAAGTGATGTTACAATTCATGATTGTCTAGATATTGGTGTTTTTAATTTCACCTCTTAAAGCATTTTCTTTTATCATTGCAAATATCAGTATTCAAAATTTTGGGATTAAAACATCAGAACATTATGCATTTGTAATTGCAGGTTAAATGCATTTATATCTTGCATTAAACAGCGTGTGTAAACATCTGTTGGGGTCTCTAGAGAGCGATGTGTAGAGGATTAAAACTTGAGCCAGAGGTTCTTCACCGCTATGAGGAGACCTTTGACGTTAACGTTCTTCCGTCTGGTCTCATCATCCACCCTGATGCTCCACACCTTGGTGCAGATGGCAAAGTGGTGGACCCAAATGAAGAACCTCCCTGTGGCCTGGTAGAGGTTAAGTGCCCTGATGTGAAAGAAAACGGAGAGGCATCCCACGTTGAGTTTATTGTTGACCATGCAAAACTGAGAAAGAAACACACAATTGGCATTCCACGGTCAGCTGATGGTTACTGGCTTAGTTAACCTGGTGTGATCTTGTGACAAGTACAAGAGGTGACTTCCATGTGGAGAATGGAGAGATGATGAGCTGATCACAGAGATCATGGCTAAAGTTGATGAATTCTACTTTGGCATTTACATTAATTTTTTGCTAGGAAGAAAATAGGCAAGAAAAATTTACCAACAAATGATGTTCCTGTTCTATAGTGAATGTAGTTCTATAGTGTTCTATTACAAGAAAAAAACGGTTACCCCAATAAGTCATGCTTCAATTAATTATATTTTATTGTTATTTATGTTATATTGTTGCTCATACCTACCCCAAACTGGAAAGATATGTCAGGAGGGGTTGGTGATTTCTGATGTGTTCAGAATCTGAAACGATATTGCAGATCATAAGTAAAAGTAAAGAGTTAGATTTTTATAAAACATTCCTGACTTAAATTTTCCCCCTAAAATCTAAGCATTACATTCAGCAAAAAAGCACATTGAGAAGTATGTGAAAGATTATATGTATAATGTTGGTTAAAACCCTGGCTGAGAATGTAACAAAAGCTTAAACTTACTAGAAAATAGCAAAATGTGCTCATCACAAAGCAGACAAGTTACTAGCAGGTGAGGAGGAGCATGATGTCACTAGCAGGTGTGTAGATGATGCTGATGCCACTAGCAGATGTGTAGATGATGCTGATGCCACTAGCAGGTGTGTAGATGATGCTGATGTCACTAGCAGGTGTGTAGATGATGCTGATGCCACTAGCAGGCGAGTAGATGATGCTGATGTCACTAGCAGGTGTGTAGATGATGCTGACGTCACTAGCAGGTGTGTAGATGATGCTGATGTCACTAGCAGGAGTGTAGATGATGCTGACGTCACTAGCAGGTGTGTAGATGATGCTGATGTCACTAGCAGGTGTGTAGATGATGCTGACGTCACTAGCAGGTGTGTAGATGATGCTGATGTCACCAGCAGGTGAGTAGATGATGCTGATGCCACTAGCAGATGTGTAGATGATGCTGACGTCACTAGCAGGTGAGTAGATGATGCTGATGCCACTAGTAGGTGTGTAGATGATGCTGACGTCACTAGCAGGTGTGTAGATGATGCTGATGTCACCAGCAGGTGAGTAGATGATGCTGATGCCACTAGCAGATGTGTAGATGATGCTGACGTCACTAGCAGGTGAGTAGATGATGCTGATGCCACTAGTAGGTGTGTAGATGATGCTGATGTCACCAGCAGGTGAGTAGATGATGCTGATGCCACTAGCAGGTGTGTAGATGATGCTGACGTCACTAGCAGGTGAGTAGATGATGCTGATGTCACTAGCAGATGTGTAAATGATGCTGATGTCACTAGCAGGTGAGTAGATGATGCTGACGCCACTAGCAGGTGAGTAGATGATGCTGATGTCACCAGCAGGTGTGTAGATGATGCTGACGTCACTAGCAGATGTGTAGATGATGCTGACGTCACTAGCAGGTGTGTAGATGATGCTGATGTCAAGAGCATGTGTGTAGATGATGCTGACGTCACTAGCAGGTGTGTAGATGATGCTGACGTCACTAGCATGTGTGTAGATGATGCTGATGTCACTAGCAGATGTGTAGATGATGCTGACGTCACTAGCATGTGTGTAGATGATGCTGATGTCACTAGCAGGTGAGTAGATGATGCTGATGTCACTAGCAGATGTGTAAATGATGCTGATGTCACTAGCAGGTGTGTAGATGATGCTGATGCCACTAGCAGGTGAGTAGATGATGCTGATGTCACCAGCAGGTGAGTAGATGATGCTGACGTCACTAGCAGGTGAGTAGATGATGCTGATGTCACTAGCAGGTGAGTAGATGATGCTGATGTCACTAGCAGGTGAGTAGATGATGCTGATGTCACTAGCAGGTGAGTAGATGATGCTGATGCCACTAGCAGGTGAGTAGATGATGCTGATGTCACCAGCAGGTGAGTAGATGATGCTGATGCCACTAGCAGGTGAGTAGATGATGCTGATGCCACTAGCAGGTGAGTAGATGATGCTGATGTCACCAGCAGGTGAGTAGATGATGCTGATGCCACTAGCAGGTGAGTAGATGATGCTGATGCCACTAGCAGGTGAGTAGATGATGCTGATGTCACCAGCAGGTGAGTAGATGATGCTGACGTCACTAGCAGGTGAGTAGATGATGCTGACGCCACTAGCAGGTGAGCAGATGATGCTGACGTCACTAGCATGTGTGTAGATGATGCTGACGTCACTAGCAGGTGTGTAGATGATGCTGACGTCACTAGCAGGTGTGTAGATGATGCTGACGTCACTAGCAGGTGTGTAGATGATGCTGACGTCACTAGCAGATGTGTAGATGATGCTGACGTCACTAGCAGGTGTGTAGATGATGCTGACGTCACTAGCAATTGTGTAGATGATGCTGATGTCACTAGCATGTGTGTAGATGATGCTAACGTCAAGAGCATGTGTGTAGATGATGCTGACGTCACTAGCAGGTGTGTAGATGATGCTGACGTCACTAGCAATTGTGTAGATGATGCTGACGTCACTAGCATGTGTGTAGATGATGCTGACGCCACTAGCAGGTGTGTAGATGATGCTGATGCCACTAGCAGGTGTGTAGATGATGCTGATGTCACTAGCAGGTGTGTAGATGATGCTGATGCCACTAGCAGGTGTGTAGATGATGCTGACGTCACTAGCAGGTGTGTAGATGATGCTGATGTCACTAGCAGGTGTGTAGATGATGCTGACGTCACTAGCAGGTGTGTAGATGATGCTGACGTCACTAGCATGTGTGTAGATGATGCTGACGTCACTAGCAGGTGTGTAGATGATGCTGACGCCACTAGCAGGTGTGTAGATGATGCTGATGCCACTAGCAGGTGTGTAGATGATGCTGATGTCACTAGCAGGTGTGTAGATGATGCTGATGCCCCTAGCAGGTGTGTAGATGATGCTGATGTCACTAGCAGATGTGTAGATGATGCTGACGTCACTAGCAGGTGTGTAGATGATGCTGACGTCACTAGCAGGTGTGTAGATGATGCTGACGTCACTAGCAGGTGTGTAGATGATGCTGACGTCACTAGCATGTGTGTAGATGATGCTGACGTCACTAGCATGTGTGTAGATGATGCTGACGTCACTAGCAGGTGTGTAGATGATGCTGATGCCCCTAGCAGGTGTGTAGATGATGCTGATGTCACTAGCAGATGTGTAGATGATGCTGACGTCACTAGCAGGTGTGTAGATGATGCTGACGTCACTAGCAGGTGTGTAGATGATGCTGACGTCACTAGCAGGTGTGTAGATGATGCTGACGTCACTAGCATGTGTGTAGATGATGCTGACGTCACTAGCATGTGTGTAGATGATGCTGACGTCACTAGCATGTGTGTAGATGATGCTGACGTCACTAGCAGGTGAGTAGATGATGCTGACGTCACCAGCAGGTGTGTAGATGATGCTGATGTCACCAGCAGGTGTGTAGATGATGCTGACGTCACTAGCATGTGTGTAGATGATGCTGATGTCACTAGCATGTGTGTAGATGATGCTGATGTCACTAGCATGTGTGTAGATGATGCTGATGTCACTAGCAGGTGAGTAGATGATGCTGATGTCACTAGCAGATGTGTAGATGATGCTGATGTCACTAGCAGGTGAGTAGATGATGCTGACGTCACTAGCAGGTGAGTAGATGATGCTGACGTCACTAGCAGGTGTGTAGATGATGCTGACGTCACTAGCAGGTGTGTAGATGATGCTGACGTCACTAGCAGGTGTGTAGATGATGCTGACGTCACTAGCAATTGTGTAGATGATGCTGACGTCACTAGCATGTGTGTAGATGATGCTGACGCCACTAGCAGGTGTGTAGATGATGCTGATGCCACTAGCAGGTGTGTAGATGATGCTGATGTCACTAGCAGGTGTGTAGATGATGCTGATGCCACTAGCAGGTGTGTAGATGATGCTGACGTCACTAGCAGGTGTGTAGATGATGCTGATGTCACTAGCAGGTGTGTAGATGATGCTGACGTCACTAGCAGGTGTGTAGATGATGCTGACGTCACTAGCATGTGTGTAGATGATGCTGACGTCACTAGCAGGTGTGTAGATGATGCTGACGCCACTAGCAGGTGTGTAGATGATGCTGATGCCACTAGCAGGTGTGTAGATGATGCTGATGTCACTAGCAGGTGTGTAGATGATGCTGATGCCCCTAGCAGGTGTGTAGATGATGCTGATGTCACTAGCAGGTGTGTAGATGATGCTGACGTCACTAGCAGGTGTGTAGATGATGCTGACGTCACTAGCAGGTGTGTAGATGATGCTGACGTCACTAGCAGATGTGTAGATGATGCTGACGTCACTAGCAGGTGTGTAGATGATGCTGACGTCACTAGCAATTGTGTAGATGATGCTGATGTCACTAGCATGTGTGTAGATGATGCTAACGTCAAGAGCATGTGTGTAGATGATGCTGACGTCACTAGCAGGTGTGTAGATGATGCTGACGTCATTAGCAATTGTGTAGATGATGCTGACGTCACTAGCATGTGTGTAGATGATGCTGACGCCACTAGCAGGTGTGTAGATGATGCTGATGCCACTAGCAGGTGTGTAGATGATGCTGATGTCACTAGCAGGTGTGTAGATGATGCTGATGCCACTAGCAGGTGTGTAGATGATGCTGACGTCACTAGCAGGTGTGTAGATGATGCTGATGTCACTAGCAGGTGTGTAGATGATGCTGACGTCACTAGCAGGTGTGTAGATGATGCTGACGTCACTAGCATGTGTGTAGATGATGCTGACGTCACTAGCAGGTGTGTAGATGATGCTGACGCCACTAGCAGGTGTGTAGATGATGCTGACGTCACTAGCAGGTGTGTAGATGATGCTGACGTCACTAGCATGTGTGTAGATGATGCTGACGTCACTAGCATGTGTGTAGATGATGCTGACGTCACTAGCATGTGTGTAGATGATGCTGACGTCACTAGCAGGTGAGTAGATGATGCTGACGTCACCAGCAGGTGTGTAGATGATGCTGACGTCACCAGCAGGTGTGTAGATGATGCTGACGTCACTAGCATGTGTGTAGATGATGCTGATGTCACTAGCATGTGTGTAGATGATGCTGATGTCACTAGCATGTGTGTAGATGATGCTGATGTCACTAGCAGGTGAGTAGATGATGCTGATGTCACTAGCAGATGTGTAGATGATGCTGATGTCACTAGCAGGTGAGTAGATGATGCTGATGTCACTAGCAGGTGAGTAGATGATGCTGACGTCACTAGCAGGTGTGTAGATGATGCTGACGTCACTAGCAGGTGTGTAGATGATGCTGACGTCACTAGCAGGTGTGTAGATGATGCTGATGTCACTAGCAGATGTTTAAATGATGCTGATGTCACTAGCAGATGTGTAAATGATGCTGATGTCACTAGCAGATGTGTAGATGATGCTGACGTCACTAGCATGTGTGTAGATGATGCTGATGTCACTGGCAGGTGTGTGTAGATGATGCTGAAGTCACTAGCATGTGTGTAGATGATGCTGACGCCACTAGCAGGTGTGTAGATGATGCTGACGCCACTAGCAGGTGTGTAGATGATGCTGATGCCACTAGCAGGTGTGTAGATGATGCTGATGTCACTAGCAGGTGTGTAGATGATGCTGATGCCCCTAGCAGGTGTGTAGATGATGCTGATGTCACTAGCAGATGTGTAGATGATGCTGACGTCACTAGCAGGTGTGTAGATGATGCTGACGTCACTAGCAGGTGTGTAGATGATGCTGACGTCACTAGCATGTGTGTAGATGATGCTGACGTCACTAGCATGTGTGTAGATGATGCTGACGTCACTAGCAGGTGTGTAGATGATGCTGACGTCACTAGCAGGTGTGTAGATGATGCTGATGTCACTAGCAGGTGTGTAGATGATGCTGACGTCACTAGCATGTGTGTAGATGATGCTGATGTCACTAGCATGTGTGTAGATGATGCTGATGTCACTAGCATGTGTGTAGATGATGCTGATGTCACTAGCAGATGTGTAGATGATGCTGATGTCACTAGCAGGTGAGTAGATGATGCTGATGTCACTAGCAGGTGAGTAGATGATGCTGACGTCACTAGCAGGTGAGTAGATGATGCTGACGTCACCAGCAGGTGTGTAGATGATGCTGACGTCACCAGCAGGTGTGTAGATGATGCTGACGTCACTAGCATGTGTGTAGATGATGCTGATGTCACTAGCATGTGTGTAGATGATGCTGACGTCACTAGCAGGTGTGTAGATGATGCTGACGTCACTAGCAGGTGTGTAGATGATGCTGATGTCACTAGCAGATGTTTAAATGATGCTGATGTCACTAGCAGATGTGTAAATGATGCTGATGTCACTAGCAGATGTGTAGATGATGCTGACGTCACTAGCATGTGTGTAGATGATGCTGATGTCACTGGCAGGTGTGTGTAGATGATGCTGAAGTCACTAGCAGGTGTGTAGATGATGCTGATGTCACTGGCAGGTGTGTGTAGATGATGCTGATGTCACTGGCAGGTGTGTGTAGATGATGCTGAAGTCACTAGCAGGTGTGTAGATGATGCTGATGTCACTGGCAGGTGTTTTTTCCAGCTCCTTTATTTTTCCCATGCCTCAGTAAGAGCACTTAATTAACATAAAGCAAACAACAATACATGTATTATTTTGTGTTAAACATAACACTTTAATAAAAACAACTCATTAATTTGGAAAGTTACTATCACATTTATGCAATAATATACTGTTATTTAGAACATCAATTCAAAGTTAAATAACCTACAAACCAATATAAAATAATTTGAATTCTGCTTGTACAACAGATGTTTGTTCAACTGCTCATATTTCCTACATTATTGTGGATTTTATTGCTAACTTTAAATGTCTTTGTTAATTTAATGTGACTGAAGCCAGAAAGAGAGCAGTATAAAAGGATGATGGCAAAAGTATAAAAACACCGCTTCACTAACCTGCTCGACTGTTAGCATAACTGCTACCATGTGCTACATTAAATGTATATAAAGTTACATCTAACAATACAAATAAAACATACTATATTTGATTAATGTCAATAGTTGCAGATAAGCTTTTAATATAAGTTATTGTTTTAGTTAACACATTACACTCACCTGGGACTGGACGGCTGTTGTAATCGTGCTCCTGCACCATCTCGACATTTACTGCTCTGCACCACAAACAGCCCGTTTTGACGCGTGATTTAACATCTCTGCAACTTTTCCACGCAAACCTGGAAGGCACAGCCCAGTACGAGATCGACCGTAGCTACTCCGGTTGGACACGGACCTCATCCTACATGAAGGGCTCAGATCGGGACTCCGAAGTGCGTTTCGCGAATCATTTGAGATCAGGTCTTTCGAGCGGATTTGCAAAACATTTGATTCTATCATGTACTTGTCTAGATCAACTTTTAATAAAGAGAAAAGAGGTTTAGAGACAGATTTTTGTTAATAGCCTGTTAGTAATCCCACAGTCCATAGCATCAGTAACTGTATAATTTAGTAAGGGAAAATTAAAACAAAATAGGATGAGTTTCAATTTTTATTTTATTTTTGTAGAAATGGTCATCTTAACCTCTGTGCAGTGTTCAGGTTATTTCAGGACCCCAAATTAAATTATAATTCTAATACTGCATCATACAGGTGTTTATTTGAGTTGAATATTTCGATAATCATGTAAGGAAACGAAGCCATAATTTGATAAGTTTACATTTACATTTATTCATTTAGCAGATGCTTTTATCCAAAGCGACTTACAAATGAGGATAAAAAGCAACACAACAAAAAGAGCAACAAGAAGTTTATAAGTGAGAATAAACAAGATGCATGCAAAATAAAGGCAGATATTGTCTGATATGTTAAGAAATAATATAAAATAAAAATGCTAAAAAATTCTGCCAAAATATTTCACTCAAAAAGTCCAGATGATTCGAGCTGTTCGTGACTGTGAGTGTAACAGCAGATGCAGAGATTATTAACCAGAAATGAAAACATTTAAAACTCTGATTCCTCGATTTAAAAAAAAAAACAAATATGTAGCAAAACATTAGATTCAGATGATATATAGAAGTCTCTGTGATTATCAGTGTCAGACTGTGTGTATTGTTTTGTCCGGGGCTCGTGGGACAGGCGCACCACTCTGACTGTGACGTCATCATCCTGGGGAGGGACTTTGAGAGGATTCAGATCATCCCAGGAGCCAAACACGGGAACATCCAGGTGGACACAAACACACACACACACACACACACACACACACGGTTCTGGGGTCCAAACAACATCAAGGTATTTAAAAAATGTTACAGCACTTTCTCAGAGTGACACATAGCATAGCTTTTAGCCTCATGGTTGCAGTTTGAGGTTTAGGAATTAGTTTTATTATAATTTTTTTTAGCCTTTATGTTTATATCAGTTTTAATAATTTTAGCATTTCAACTTTTTTGTAAAAAGTTGCTACTTTAATTTCAGTACTGTTTTCGTTTAATTAGTGCTTTTTACTTTACAAATCATTGCAAAGCAACTTTACAGAAAATTAAGTTTCTCCCATATTTAGTAGTAGCTTACACGATTTATCTCATTTTACTTTAGCTTTATTTCAATTACAGAAAACTGTTTTTAGTAGTTTCAGTCTTAGTTAACAACAATGACACATAGTTGGTTGCTTTGGGAATAAATGTTTAACTGTGTGTGCTTATTTTACATATTTATTTTTTAAAATAAAATGTAAAAATTATATATTTTTTGTATGAGTTTCGGTCTTCTGCTGAATGCTAAAAAGATGATGCTTTAAACTAGAGGTCGACCGATATATCGCTCGGCCGATATATCGGGCCGATATTTGTCATTTTTTAATATATCGGCATCGGCCGATATCCGTGTTTAGTAGCGCCAATTTAAAGTCAGGCACGTCGGCGGGCAGCCCCGCGTTATTGGCGCGGTGGAAAGTGCTGCTGCAGCCACTGCATGTGAAGCACCCTGAGCCAAAACTTTTGGAAGATTCAACAACAGACATGCGAGATAAAGGTAGTCAGAGAATTTCACTCTGTAAATGGGGTGGAGAAGTTGTCAGCTCTTACAAACACTGCAGCGTGATTGAGGGCTCCGTTACTCCGCCGCTCACAGACAGCACCGCGCTCGGAGAGACAGACGTCCTGGAGCTGCCCAGAACGGTGAATCACATGTGTTCGGAAAGCATGGTTTGATGCAGACAAAATAACCAGTTTTCCATCCAACTCATTTGTATTTAGGGATGTCAATATTTGATAATTTCCATGATCGATCGTCGTTTAAATTAACGATCAAGGAATAACCTTAATGCTGCAAAATGCGTCTGCAGCGGTATTATTATTATGTGCAAAAGCCACTTGGAAAAAAAGCTTTCTCACCTGAATTAAAGGGGTTTTAGTATTAATAAAATGCTAGTAGCAGGACTGTAAAATGAATAAATGTGATTATGATCGTTTGATAAAATGAAGAGAGCGCGCCATACGTTTGAGATCATTTTACTTTGCTGAATGTTTTCAATGTCAAGGAGACCGCTGAATGCGCCTCTTTAAATGGTTTCGTGGTGCTCGTTGTTGTATTTTGAAACGCAACTGCAATGTTTTCAAATGACACTATAGTAGTGGTGCAACGGATCATCATTTATCCGTTCAGAATATCTTCGGTTCGGCACAAACGTGACCCGCGGATTGATTTATGAAAAAAAAAAAAAAAAAGTTGCGCATGTTCAGTCCACACTCAGTGATAATGCCGAGCGGAGGAGCTTGAACGCCCCGCGCATTTTGGCTTCCCTGTCAGATATAATGATGAAGGAAAGAGGTTAGAGTGAATAGATTGTGCCAGATCTTTATGAACAGGAGAAGAAAAAAGTTGTGGATGAGCTATCCCGAGCATCCTCTGTTGCGCTGACGACAGACGGGTGGACGTCCAGGGGGACGGAGAGCTCTGTGATGATAACTGCTCACTTCATCACAGCAGACTGGGAGATGAGAAGTCCTTATTATTATGTTAAAAAGAAGATATTATGCCATGTGCACTAAGTCCATACGAGGACGAGCGAGCGCGGGTTTGACTAGATGTATTTGGAGGTTATTGCTCACGTCTCGTTCTGCACATATCCAAATGTTTCCATATTCGCGATGTATCTGAATGTTAAACTATAATATTTTTTTTAATGTAAACTAGACGGAAAAATCATCCTCTTCACATGAGCAAAAACGTCCTTTGCATAACAGCAGAGAGGACCGGTATAGGGTGTATTTAAACTGACCAGTGTAACTTTTTAAATGTTTGGTTGACTGGACTTTATTTTAATAATGAACAGACTGCGATGTAAGTTCGAAATTAGAATGCACTTTAGATGTTCTGTGTCATTTATACCAAACACAAATGTTGCTGGCTGCTAGTGTCTTTGCAGCACCACTGTTATTTATTTTTTATATATTTACTTTTTTATATTTTTCAGTTTAATTGATTTTTATTTCTAAAATTGTATTTATTTAAATCATGTATATTTAAGTTTACATTTATGTTCCAACAAACTTGAAAAATTCTACTTGATAAATGTAAATGCTCTAAAACTTTTATGTAAATGATTGACATATATATATATATATATATATATATATATATATATTACCTGTTTTATATATTTAATACTTGGTCAGTTTATTAATTTTAGTGCACTAAATTAAGATGAATGAAGAGATGGTTCAAGTCAGTGCTCAATAAATTATGATAGGTTTAGAGAAAATGTGTTGTGCATCCATGCAAATCAAGGGGAAAACTCCAAGATATCGGCCCTAAAAATCGGCAGCACATATCGGCCATCGGCTGACCCTGACCTCTAAACATCGGCATCGGCTATAGAAAAACCCATATCGGTCGATCTCTACTTTAAACACCAAACGGTTGATGGTACCCATTCACTTCCATAGTATTTCTTCCTGTAGCACAGAAGTCAATGGGTGCCGTCAACGGTTCGCTCTCAAAAAAAACATCTTCTTTAGTGTTCAGCAGAAAATAAAACCAGGCTGAGGAAGAGCAAACGATCGCAGGATTTGATTCCTTTTTGTTTGATTCCTCTCACACAAACAATACAGTTATATGAGTGTTAATCTAAACTGTGTTTGAATATGAAGCACTTTGTGTGTGAAGATATTTGTGAATCAACCAATCAGCTGTCACGCGATTTCAGATATGGAGTTGAACACAAGGCTTGATGAAATAATACTGTGATAAAGATAAAGCATATTTATAATCATCGAGGCTCCTGCAGACGTATGTTTTAGGAAGATTGTCCAGGGTTTATTTTTTACTCTTTTCTTTTACCTGCCACCATTCGACTTGGACACAAACACAAGATATTTTAATCTGATGAAGATCATGGTGTTCTTCTTCAATGCAGAGAATGATGCTCTTCCTCTTGTTTTCCAGCTCAAATATCTGAACATCCTTAAATCGAGAAGCATTTACTGAAATATAAATGAGTTCATGTTTAAAACAAGAACAAATATCTGTCAGCGGCTAAGAAAAACAATAGTTTTCACCTTTGGCAGAATTTTTTTCCCCGTTTTAAGAATTAACCAATAAAAATCTAAAAATAAATATACTGAGTAGATAATACAAATTAATATCTGAGGTCATTATGCATCTCCTGTAAATGTCTTGGTTTGATGATGTTCATATTAGCACTGGAATAGTGTAATCATTTTTTCTTCTCCAGATTATTGCTGATGTGAAGCAGTGAGGAATCCGCTGTATAGTGATCATGCTCTCTGCCCTTTAACCTCTCAAATCTGAATATATACGCCAATCAATCTAATTTTATATCGAGTATGAAGAGATCTGTAATATATTTGACTGTATGTTATGAGAAAATAAATTACTTAATGCAACATCCATTATTTCTTTGCTGGGTTTAAGTTTTTTTTATGAATGATTATGTCATCTTTTATTATAAACATGAGTGCAGTATTAGCATTGGTATCAACATTATTAGAAATGTCTGAATGAATCAAAATCAAACGATTAATGCAGAGATTTTCTTCCTTAGTATTTCTGTCTTGTTTTCTGGTATAAATGAATGCTTTCAAACGATTAATGGCTTTAGAATATGAGCTGGTCATTCTGTCGATTCATTCAGGTCTGCTCTGGGTTTAGTACAAACACAACACTAGTCTGTGGAGGAATAGTCTCGTCTCTGAGAACAGCTTTCCTTAAGACTGTCCTTGTCCTGTTTGCAAATGACTAAAAGGGAAGAAAAAAGAATAGAATAAGTTCACAGTTTGTTCATTGTTTGTTCATGTTCGTTAATGAATTAACTAACATTAACTAAAGGACTAGTATTCTAAAGAGTTAACACTTAATCTGTGTAAATAAGTAACGGTAGGGAAATTAAAGAGAGAAAATTTAGCTCCATCATTAATCTAGACAGTCAAAGGGCTCACTCTGTATATTGTGCTCATAACACCATTTAGTTTATTATATAAATGGCAATATAAGTTTAAACGTAATAAGAATTAAATGTAAACTTTGAATTCTTATAAAGTCTCAGCTTTCACTGCTAACTACGTTAGCGATATCGCTATCTATTATTAATAGTCTGACACTGGTGGTTAATTAAGCTGTAAACATAATGTTAAAAATGAGCAAAAAACATCGAGAAAGAACAGCTGAGTCTTACCTGTGAAAGATAACACCCCGAGAGCTGTTTTTATTATCGTGTGACGGTTTGTAGGTGTCCAATCTGTCGATGAGTC
Source organism: Carassius gibelio (assembly GCF_023724105.1). Taxonomy (NCBI): domain Eukaryota; kingdom Metazoa; phylum Chordata; class Actinopteri; order Cypriniformes; family Cyprinidae; genus Carassius; species Carassius gibelio. Next base: position 5,399,014 of record NC_068380.1, on the reverse strand, counting down.
AGGTGTGTTTTCTTCTGTCCTGATGTGAGAGTTATGAGAGTTGCCCGATCCAATATGGCGGAGACGATGACGTGCGGTCGAGCGGCCAATGAGGCGTCTAGGTATTTATAGTCTATGGGCGTAGCGACAAACGCACGCAAATCACGCGCACGCAGTCAATACAGGAACGCGCGTTTAAGCAATTATTCTCATAACGAGCTTTAGAGAATCATTTACCATCGTCTTCTGATTTTAGTGCTTCTGTTTGTTTTGGTTTCTTTAGGACAGTGAAATGGAGAAATCACTTAGCCTTTTCGATCAATATGTGAACTGTCCTTCCAGATGTGGGAAATATTTGAATCTATTATGGGTCTATAAGATCATTTTATTCAGTGGTGTGATGCTTCATTCTTAAACATTAATGCTTCTGAAACAAAAGAGTTGTTCACTGATTTCTGTAAGAAGAACTTCGTCCATGTGTTGTCTGTCGTTATTAAGGGACATCAAGTAAAGCGGTCAAAGATTAAACTAAACTAAAATTTGAGGAAAACACTGATATGGTTAGAAGGAAAGCTTTCTTCTATGAAGATGTTTTACACTTGTTTTTATTTAATCTATCTTAATTTTTTCTATTATTTGTTGGTATGACAATCTGAATGTAAAGAACAGGTTGTGTAGTAAAGTTATAATGTGCAGTAAGATATTGGGGACTGATTTAGGGACTATCACACAAATTTCTGAATATAAGGCGACTAAGAAGAGCCAGTTAGTCCTGCTCCCTCTGGACGGAGATTTAAACTCCCTTTGTCCAAATCAAACAGATAGAAATAACACTTTATTATAAATGTGTGTTTATGTGTGAGTAGCCTGATCAGTAACATCAGACCCAGATCACACAGAACGCGTTTTATTCACCAGTTATTTCATTTAAAAGACTCTGTTGTATGAAGTACTAAAAACGACAGAAGGAAAAATAAATAAAGTAGAAATAAATAAATACATGCAGAAATAATAGTGAAAATAAATACATTTTGATATATATAAATGGCTATTTCTGTATTTTTGCATGTGTTTATTTATACATTTCTATATGTATTTATTTATACATATATTAGTTTCCGTATGCCCACAATTCTGTTCCCTGCGCCTGTATGCTAATTGAGAGGGGTGCCAACATCAGTCTGAAGGAGGATTGGTCAGCTGGAGGCCGCATCGCTAACCAGACAGAAGCAATCGATCCATCTATCTGCTATGCACTAATACGCTAATGATCTTAAACCGTCTCCATCCACGCTAC